>NW_021633825.1:0-82537 GCF_004799145.2 Neltuma alba
TATTGAAGTTTGACGCTTCAGCTCCTTCACATGCTGGATTATTCTGCTAATAATGAAGCTTTGTCTGTCTACGTACACACAGAAACAAAGTACGGGAAATTTAAAACTTCAGTATATATACTTTCTTGGAGAAATTCTCAGGACTTTTGACTTAGTCTGGAATATATACATAGTACACGCGTACATTTCTTGCAGATAATTAATATTATGCTCTGGTTATTAGAAGATTATGAACCAAAGTATCCCATGTAAAGAAACTGTTTGTAAACTAGTCAATGATGCAGTAAAGGCATACATACAATTTTTATTGGAAAATTTCGTAACAATTAGCTATCATCAGAGCGGATGATAGCAAGCTGCACTATTCATGAACATGACATTTTCGTATAGATTTGTTAACATGCATCAGATAAAGATTTACCTATTTCGTATCCCAGCAGACAAGAGTGTTTTAGACGGATCAAACACAATAATAATGATAAATACGACTCTCTATATATATATTTTGGTTCATACTATATAAGAAGTTTGAATATATTGTGTGGGTCAAATGTGATCGATCAGTTAAATCAAACTGATGGGGTTGGGTTTCTTTTTGTGCTATTATTATACAAAACTGTTAATTAAATGGGAATGATGACACTGAACAAATAATAGAGAGGGGTTTCATATTGTGCAACAGGAAGGAATCTGAAGAGGCATATATATGTCTAAATCTGTACACACATATATTTACATAGGTATCCGTATCTAGGATGTGGTATCTAGGGTGTGACAACTGACAAGGATGCTAGTTTGTCTCTCAGGCTTTATTTCTTTTCATTCTCGAACTGAGTATGACTGATCAATACATAACACATTATTGTTATTCCCGGCAAGAAAATTCTATTCTGTGGCTTTTCAACTGCCTCTCTTTGGTTTCTCTTTAACCTTACCAACCAACCGACATTGACGCTATTTCTCTTTTCCTCTTGTTCCTCGCTTTATGTCCTCGGAACTACCACACAACGGCTCAGAAAAAGGAAAAGAGAAGAAGAAAGCTAACCATATAAACACACATATGGGTATAAATGAAGAAACACCAAGAACTAGAAAAGCCAAAAAGAGGAAAGAAAAGGGATGGTACAATAACACTGTTTTGCTTCTCGTTTTCTAAAGTAAATAGATTCATTCACAGATCACAAACGTTAAAGAAAGAGAGCTTTCGAGTTCACTAAATCTGTTCTTATTATTATACTAATATTCAACATCTCGGGTGTGAAAAAAGATTTCATCTTTTTGAGAAATCAACCTTGACGGTTGACGTTATGGAAAAAAGAAAAAAAAAAACAAGGTTAGAGTAATTGATTATGTTAATGTGAGCATTTTAGTGATAATTGTGTAGGTTCATACTTACTTTGGTTGTATTGGGCAATAAGCTTCGAAGCTTGGCTAGATGGTTGTTGATTCTTTCTCGGCGTCTTCTTTCGGCTTCGCTGTGGCTCTTTGAAGCAGCGAGGGCCTTGGCGTCCATGATTTCTTGAGCCGTCATCTTGCCCAGCTCGGCTTGGAGGCCGAAGGGAGCTGAGCCCGGTTGACCCACCACGGGTCCGACCCCGAGGGTGTCGGAGATGATCCGGAGATGGTGGTGATCGGAATTGGACGGACCATCGTAAGCGAACTGCAGAGAAGGAGCCCTCCGGTTGAAGAGGCCCGCGTAGAGCGAAGAGGAAGGCGGAGGGACCAAAAACTGCTGGTCGCTGTCTCGGACCGGGTTGAACGAGTGAACAGGAGGGAGAGACCATGGCGGCTGTGGCGGCGGCGGCGGATGAAAGATTGGAGAAACCTCAGGGAACATCAATCCTCTTTCGTTGTTGGTATTGTTATTGTTGTTATTAGAAGAATTACCTCCGAAAACGTCGACGCTTGGCTGCTGCTGGTGCTGCCTCATCATTTGGTGAAGAAGAAGCTGTTCTTGATAGCTCTGAATGTTATTGATGGCTTGAGAAGATGATGAACACTGTCCTCGATCTTCCTCTTTTTTCATCCTTCTATTCGTATGATAACACAACAAAACACAAACTAATCAGAAAAAGTAGAACGCAAACATGGTTTTCTTCAAAGCATGCGCGTGTGTGCAATTAACGGATTAGATAACTAAAGAAGAAATGAATGAAAAGTACGACAAAAACCTTGTTCTCTCCGAGATGAATATCAATAAGGGATGTGTTCTTGTTCTTGTTCTCTCATGCTGGGTCAATATATATATATATATATATATATGATGCAAGTTTCTTTTTTCTTTCTTTCTATGTTTCTGTGAATTTGGTTGAAATCTGAAAAGGGCAGGGGGGGTTTGATGTCTGTGTTAGACGAAAACTGTATCATTACTTAGCTTGGGAAGGTGTTGCTGTGGAGGGCTAGAGGGTGAGATAATGGCTCTTCTTATCTCTTTTTTTTATATAAATTTATTTTGTGCTTTTTGTTGGTATCTTTTTGGCATGTTTATTTGTTTTTTCTATTTCTAATTAATTATATTGCACAAGCTGAGAGGGGGAGAGAGAGAGAGAGAAGAGAGAGAGTGCGTAGGGAGTTTTGAGTGCTCATGGCATGTTGTCCCTTTCCTTTCTTCTCACGGCATTCTCTTTATGAACATTCAAATTTGGATTTGAACTCAAGCTGTGTGTGTGGACTATTGATGATTAAGTTTGAGACCAAGTGTTACAACAACAAACAAAATAACAAGCACGCATCAAGCACGCATATACTCTTCTGATCCTATTTATGGGTTAGAAAGAAGTTTTTTTTTAGGTCATATTTATAAGTCATTTCATTAAATTTTTAATATGAATGTACTATTTTGTCCTTCACTTATTATAGTGTAGGTAATTATCTTTTTTGAAAGTTGTATATATTAAATATGGGTAAAGTTAAAAGTTTGTTATATTTTAACGAATAGTTAATGCATTTTAAAATTTTCCTTAGTCTATATAAAATGTGCTGAAAGTGCTTTATAAATAAGACCAGAGGAGTATATAAACTAAAAGGGATAATATTCAACTTCTCATCAAGAAAGTTAATTAAGATGTGGAATTCAGTTCTTTCTCTTCAGTTAATCACTTTGTCTTCGTTGAAGCATGCATATGGAATTCATGAAGCATTATTCCATGTTATATTTATAGCTGAGGATCGATGAAATGTGATGATTTAATTTGTTGCGTGAAGAGATGATAGTGATTAGTGACTAAGAAGGGGGCAGTAATATAGAGAGAGAGAGATTAGAAGAAACAGAAGAGAGAGAGAGAGAGAGAGAGGACAAGACAACAAAAGACACATATAGATTGTCGACCGACCAAAAGCAGCAAAAAGCCTGATAGGGGGAAGAGAGTACCATCATGATAAAAGGCGTACCTAGGCCTTTTCTTTCTTTCTTTCTCATTTGTTTCAAAAGATCAGTGTTTTATTTACTACTACATATTTAGAGTAAATATTTGGAGCAACTTTAGTAATTAGTGTAAAAGGAATTGCCCTTTTAAGTAGAGAGAGAGAGAGATAGAGAGAGAGAGGGTGATGTATAGTTAAATATATACACACATACAAAGATACAGAGAGTGATACAGGGAGCCCCCCCACGCCCTAAAGGCAGAGGCCACGTTGCGAGGGAGTCGTTGGCTAAGAATGTAAGTATAATCCCACGCCACCTTTCTACTTCTCCAAGACCATCTCATCATTGTGTCTTGGAACACACTCCTCTCTTGCTCTCTCCCTCTCTCTCATCAGTCTATTGGTATTTATGATTGTTAGACTAAACTCTTAACATTAAAAAAAGAAAAAAGAAAAAAGAGAGAGAGATGTAAAAATGAGTTATGAACATAGAGATAGAGAAAACTTCAAGATTTCCTACGATAGCTTCAATATAAATGAAATTAAAAAGAAAAAAAGAAAACTTCAATATATACGAACAATTAATCATTAATCAAAACTTCAAAAGAAAAAAAGAAAACTTCAATATAAATGAAATTAAAAAATTGTATTAACTTAATACATTTCTGATATGCGAAAATGTGTTACAAGCTTTTATGGTGTTACTATTGAAATTTGAAAGAGTTTCTCCTCGTCCAAAACCCATCCTTTTGTAAGTAAATCAGATGGTTTGTATATACGAACAATTAATCATTAATCAAAGCTTTCATGAATAGTTATGATACAAGGTTAGGGGTTGCATTATACGCGCATATATATATATATATATATATATAGCTGTTATCAAATTAAGGTTGCCTACGATAGCTCACCCTTTAAAATTAAAGAAATAAGATTTTTTTTATAAGCTAAATAATAAATCTCACCTTTAATATAACTATTAATTTCAGCGGGCTCATATGTGTACATTATAGATTTCGCATTTTTAAAGTCTAAGATCAAATTTACAATCTTTTATTAATATGTGCTTTGAGATTTACTGGATTTAACTCGATATAGGAAGTATCATATTATATTGTTGAGCTTAATTAAGTGGTGCATAAATGAAATGAAACGACCCCTAAATTTAATTCTTGGGATTTTGAATTAAGATGTGATGTTAAATCTATTTATATGAATCTTTTTCATCACTTATATCGGTTGGACTCTTCCCTCTTTTGGAAATCTAACAATGTGTAATACAAGTCTCTTCTTGTTTTAATTCAATATTGTATGATTCACTTTCCTTTTCAATTTTTATCAACATAATTTGACAGTGAACTTATATATAATAAAACCATATTAATATGAAATATTATACTGATGATATATTTAAATATGCTAATTGATCTGATAAGTTTTAAGAAACAAGGTTCCCCTGTCTTGTCTTGTCACGCAGGAAATGTAGAGGACAAAGCTTTTCAATGTGATTTACACATTAATATATTGTTGTTAGTATGTGTGGGTATATATGTAACCATATGACAGTTTAGTATAAATACATACCTCAAATTTATATATCGCCAACTAAACACCATTAGTAAATACATTCCTTCCGTCTTAAATTGATTGATGTTTTAAACTAATATTTAAAAAAACCAATAAAGAAAGTTAAGGTTTGTTTGATATTTTCAATTTTCTCATAAAATGGTCTAATATTACAATTGCATCTTTGATTTATGAGTAACCTCTATTTATTTAATTTAAATGCTTCCAATTCAACAAATATTAATTAATCTTAAGTCCAAAATGACTTGAGGATATTCTAAGTTATAATTATAAAAGATATCTTTGAAAATAATCAGCTTTATTACATTGGTTTTTTATTAAAAGTATTGTACTTTGAAGCATGAAAATCTGTCAAAAAATATGACTTATATTTTCAAACGGAGAGTATATAACACTAAATATATACACATATATGTGTGTATGTATGCCTCTTATGTCGTGCACACATATAAGTAATTAATTAAGCGAATGATCTATTGATCTTTATCTTGGAAGAAGTGGATGTGGTCCAATATATTATTTTATGGATGAAGGACAGATTAAATTGGAAGAAGGAAGAAAATAAAATTTTAAGCTTTAATTATTTGAAGTGGAACATTTGGAAATAGCACCAACTATGAGTGTGACTAAGAAGGAAATGTTGCGCTGTAATAATAATGGAGAATTGTCTGTTAATTTTTACATGCCAAAAATTATATCATTCTCTCCATGAACATGTCTGTCGGCAATTATAACCATATATGCGTGTCCTTTTTTTTTTTTTTTTAATAAAGACACACACATTTTTCATACTTTAACTTTTGGTCAAAAAAATTATTCATACCTTAATTAATACAATAAACTTTATAGGAGTTAGATCTTGAACATGGTTTGATCAGAAAAAAGGTTAAAGGAGGTTATCATATATTGTAAATCCTTTGATGCTAACACTCCATCGGGAAGAGAAGAAAATTAATTTTCCCCTATTTTTTTCCTTAATTTTCTTTCTATACAAATAGAGGATAAGTTAGTTATACATGGTTTGTTAATTAAACATGCGCTGAGGGTCTCAAAAATAAATTATATTACTACTATTTAAATATAATCTATAAAACATATAATTTTTTATAGCTAGATTGGATAATTTATAGGCTAAATTATTTCTTTAGTCATTTATATTGACATTAAATTTCATTTTAGTTTCTTAAGTTCATAAAATGTGTTTTTAGTCCTTCAAAGAATTTAGTTTCTTAAGTTCATAAAATGTGTTTTTAGTCCTTCAAAGAATCAAAGTTAACACTGTTAGTTTTGTTAGTTTTGTTTAACAGGAAATACTAACTCATGAAATTTAAGTGATGATTATGCAATTAAATGCTGACATAACATGCTTAAATTTTGATCTTTTTATTATAATATTTCTATATTTTGAGTCTTGCAGATTAAAAAAAATTAAAATGAAAATAACTCTATCTTTGTGGATGCTTTGTCAGTATTTAATTACAGTACACATCTATCGCTTAAGTTTGACCCGTGAAATAAAATTAACAGTATTAAGATTGAAGGAGTAAAATAGCATTTTACAGACTTATAAAAGACTGAAATAAAACTTGATGCAAATACAAAAGACTAAATATATACTTTAACTTAATTATTCATATTAATGTATCAATTGATATTGATAATGTTATAATAAAGAGATGATGAGTTAATTAAATTTAACGCAAATATTGTGAACATGACTTGACTTTGGACTTTTTAGTTTTAAAAGCAAACTTAATCGTACGGAAGAAATCCTGGTGGAGCCTTTCATATTTGGACTGATTGTTTTGTCTAAAAGGAGCTAGTTTGTTAGAATATCATTTTGATGAGACGCATATTCTGTAAGAATAATATATAAAACAAATACAATATATGATATATCCTTGGCCACTTCTTATAATATATAAATTTGTCTTTTTCCCCTCAATGATATAAATGAGTCAAGAGTTGTAATATAATCTTTATGACTCAAATTTCATTATCGTTATTTGAAGAATAAGCCAAAGGATAACATAAACAGTTCATAAAGAATGACTGGGAGAGAAGAAAAGGAAAAAACAAGGAAAGAATTGGGAGTTTGGGGGATGGTTGGTAAGATATTGTTCTCTTATAATTTGACAACACATGAAAAGGCCACACTCAACAACACCAAATGGAAATGAAAACGAAAGTGAAGATAGAAATGGAAATAACCTTTTAAAGTAAAATGTGCTTTATTGAAGTCAGACAAAATTCTTAATAAACATTTATATTTATATATATAATAAAAAAACCAAATTAACACAGCTTAATTAGGCCTGTTTTATAGTTTTTCTGAATGTTTTTCAAAACAAAGAGGCTAACATTTTAGACAGAGCAAAGAAAAGAGATAAATAATCATGAAAACAAACTAGAAATTTAAAACAAAAGCATGATTAAAATATGAGGAAGTGGAGTGATTTTTTTCTTTAATTATGAAACCAGGTGAGAGTTTTAGTTTCAGGTTGAAGACATGGGTTTTTATATCTCAATAATACTATTTATATCTAATATTATTTAGTTTAATTATTCATGTTATACGATTTGTTTTAATTTGTCGGTTACATATGAGAAAGGCAGAGGGGTTATTCACTTATTTGTTGAGTTTTAGTTCACTAATTTTTTTAATTAATGATTTATATGTAATCATATTTTAAGTTTTACTAATATTGTTCATGAAAACCATTGAAATGGTACTACAACTAATTTTTGAGTGGATCATGCCCTATATTAGTGTTATCCATTAAAAAAAAAAGGAAAAATATTTGAAGGATTATAATAGAAATTTTGTAAATATTATTCAACCAAAATTCTTTATAGTTAGTATGACTTAATACTAACAAAATACTACTTCTAATCCTTAATATAAGAACTCATTTAATTTTTATTGTGGTTCTAAATACAAGACCTAATTTCACTCTGTCTCTAATATTTATCTGTTTTTTCTTAAAATAATTCTTGCAATAATAGTAATTCTAGTCAATATATTTAATTAGTAAGAATATTTTAAGAAATACAATATTTATTTATTATAAATGACTAATTTAACTAATTTTTAATCTATTCAAATTAGTTAACTAGCTTATATTAAGCACAAGAGGTAGTATTAAAGTTTGTCATATTTGTGTAGGCACATAGTATATGGGTATATTGAATGAATGGTTACTGAAAAATGTAATGATTGAGGAGTGATGCATTAGAAAAAGAAGAAGCAAGAGACAGCCAACACTTAAAAGGCAAGTAAGTCTTTGAAGTTTGAACTCTTTTGAGGCAGAGTCTGCAAACATAATTAATTACACTGTTTCATCCATAAAGAACTCATGAAAACAAATATTCAACCCAAAATTCAAATCTCCATTTCGGTTATATAATATATTTTCCCTATGATAAATATAAGAAATTAAAAATTAGTAGAAGAGTTTCCTTTGATAGTAAATATAATATTTTCATTTACTTTATCTTTTAGATCTATAATTTTTCCTTGAGTTTTTTTTTATTGATTCTTATTGTAGTTATTTTCTAGGAAAAAAATTGATGGTCCTTATTATAAATCACTAACCAAATAGAATATCAATTACATGCTTTCGAGATCATTCCTATTTAAAATCTCATTACTTGTATACTCTATTGCATCTTATTTAGATACGATTCATGGTATTAATTAATATATGGACAAACTTGAAATTTTATTTTATTTTTAGACCAATTAATGATTTAGCCACGTCTCTTTAGTTTTGATGAGATAGTTAGAAGTTTCTTATAATAAGGCTTGGAAGGATTACATGTTAAAGAAATTTTCTATTCAGAAAATAGTTTTCAATGTAAATTATTAAAAGAGATATTTTAAAGTTAGCTCTATAAATTAATTATTTAACTTTTATATTTAGTACGAGACGAGTAACTTATTATTATACTACAACATTATTATATATATTTGTGGATGAGAGTGGATGCATGTCTGGAAAATCTCCAAAGAAGATTTTCACCTTTTTAAAAACATAAAAGAAAAATAAACCATGGATTACTAAATATAATCATGAATCTCACTTTGGGTAAAGGAGAAGGAAGGCAACAATATAATTGAAAGTACACATTGAGGTTCATTGCATACGTGTCTGTGCTTATTATGACTCTAAAGAGTACGGAGGGTAACATGTTTTTTTATTTCCAACAATAATAATACTATTTTTAATCCATAATATAAAAGCTAGTTGATTAATTTAAGTAGATTAAAAAATTAATTGAGTTAGTTATTTATAGTATATAGGTGTTGTCTTCTTTAAAATACTCCAGCTAATCATGTGTATTTACTAGAATCACCATTAGATGAAACATTTAAGATGTGCAACTATTGTAAAGACTATCTTAGAAAAAATAAATGAATATAAGAAACAAAGTAGATTATAATATTATATTTAGAACCAAATTGAATATCAAACTAGTTTTTATATTAAGAATCGAAGGTAGTAATAAGTTCAGTCACTATGCCCTATGTGTGACCATACTAATGTTGTGCACATGGAACCACATTTGTATGTGTGTATGTGAGAATTATGGTGTGTTGTTTTGTTGTGAGGGAAGAACGTGGAGTGTTACAGAGAAAGAGCTAAAAGGGTTGTTTTCTTTGGGAGCTTTGTGGTCACACGCATGTCTGCTTTGGTCCCCCATTCATTATATCCATCATTATCTCAGCTTTTCATTCTCATCCTTTTTCTTTAATTTAAGGTTAATTCCTTTTTTTTTCACTATTGAAATTCGTTATTCTATCTTTTTATGGATGGTTTATGAAAAAGGAATTTCGCTTTACAGTATCATTTTTCCTTTTGGTTAATAAAATTATTAGTCTTTATAATTTAATTGAATTTTATTTTTGGTCCCGGTAGTCTGAAATCGTTGGTTTTCATCTTTATAGTTTTATAATTTTTTGATCTGAATGAATGGTTCTTGTACTTTTAATGAGTTTTGACATTATATATTCAAACACAGACCAAGTCCTTATGAAACGAAAGAGGCCAAAACCAATAATTTCAAACTATATGAACTAGAATCAAAGTTCGATCAAACTATAAGGATCAACAATAATATTAACCACTCCTTCTTTTTTCTCTTCTTCTTATCAGATAAAAATGGGATGTATAATATTTATATATGATACTAAATTTTATTGTTATCGAACACAAAATAATTTTTTTATGAAAAATACATTACTTTTTATAAAATTTCTACACTAATCTAAATATCACTTATATCTAAAGCTTAAATAAATGGGTCTTTTGTGCTAAGTGCTGGTGCTATTAAGCATGTTGGTGTAATAATTTGAAGTTCTAATTTTCTCAGTCCGTACGTGTAAATTTATAATTATCATTGTTGGAATTCCAAAAAGCGAGCGAGATAGATAATTTCAAGACTGCTATAGTGGTGATGAGTTCAAAAAACACCATAGTGATGAATTTCAGACTCACAAGTAAAGATCAAATTGGTGAATTTATATATTTAAAATAGCCGTAATTCAAATAAAAATTTACTCATATATATATTGATATTGCTTGTTATTACTACTATGCTTTTTTCGTTAATTAAAATAATAGATACCAACTATTCAAGATTATAAGCAAAATTAAACCTGTGATATTTCACTTACTATCCTCCATTTAAAGGAGAGCATTCAAGAGGCACTTATTATACTAGCTACCATCCAATATATTGATATTAGTGAACTTGTATTATGATGACATCAATCCCACCCAATCATGACGTGTGAGCTCTCCCTTTCAGACTCTCTTTCAAATATCAAGTGTTATGTCTTTCTACATCTAAACCCTTTTTTTATTTTTTTTATTTTGCTCCTAACATTATTCACAACCACCTTATACAAATTAGCCTTTGCCTTTTGGATTTATTTTTTAAAATTAATGAGTGCTCTTTGAATATATGTCAATTCATGTGCCATCTTCTCACCACAAGCTTCTTCATTCTTCTTCTTTCCTACCCTCTTATCATCAACCCTTTTAAACCAAAATTATCTCCCCCGAAAATTTCTCTATCATATAAGAAATTCCGCAGTAATGATCTACTTTAATTATTACTAGTTTTCTACACTTTAACAATTCCTTTTGTATGAAAAATACTCCTTCTTATTCTAAATATACAAGCTAATTGAGCATTGTTCTAGTCCCAAATATAAGATTTTAATCTTTTTTGTCTCTCTTATTACTATTATTTTGTTAAACTACTCTTATAGTTAAATTATTGTGTGATGTATGAGTTATATATTAATAATTTGCTCCAATGTAAATGATTAGAGGTACTTTAGAAAAGAAAACACATGTTTTTTTTTTTTACATAAGTCATTAACTTATCTTGTTTTCTTAATATGTGTAAACAAGTTAACAAACTCTTATATTTAGAACTAGAGAAAAGGTATAACATGAAATTAATTAAAGATTTTCCAGGCATCAAAGAGAGTATACAAAATGTAGAGTGTTTGTAGTTTGGGTTAAACTTTGCCAACTTTAAGGGATCTCCATTCATTTGGAGGATCTTGATGGGAAAGAAAAGCACAATCACACATTCCCTAGTTGATGGGGAAAAATGCATAAAAGGGGATATTATTGTTTGCGTCTTCTTTTGTGTTTCATATTATTAAATGGACAAAGATAGAAATGGCATCAAAGATGGATTGAATTTGTTGACCTATCCATGCCAATAGATATGGTGTGCACCAAATCTTGACATGTGTCATTGATCAACCAGAAAGGCTACTCCTACTGATGTTATTATAAGGTAAATTAAGAAAGTAATTCAATTTTAAATGTTTAATAATATTGTGCATGATAATTTTTATTTAATAGACTATCAAAATGTTCTAAAGAACTTTTAAATATCATTCTTGGGGTCAAATTTGATCCTAAATATAAAATCTTGATCCATTTTATTCTTCATACATCTTGTTTTTTTCCTCATACTATTGATTACATATATTAAGAGAGTTGATATGAAAAAATAGTTTCAATACAAATGACTTAAGAAGATATTTTAAGAAAACTAACACATACTTTTGATAAATAATTAATTTAACTATTTTTAATCTATCAAATTAGCTAGGAATAAGAATGAGAAGGCAGAAAAAAAAACTTGGGTAGTTAAATTCCTTTTTTTTTTTTTAAACGAATGGCTACTTAAATTTGATATACTTAATTAAGGGACCACTTTTCAGTTAAAATTTAGATCGATATTTATTTTGTCAATTAATTAACCCTTTCTATTGATTCCTTTTTTTTAATTTATAATATAGTTATTTTAATTTATTTAGTTCTTTGGAAATGCAGCAACATACCATATATGAATAGATATAAATTATAGATTAGATATTGATTTGAAATTGACTTGTCAATTAATTATGGAATATTTAACTTGTAAGGAGCCCTATATTGTTGTATATACTTAATACAATTAAGGAGACAAAATTCTAGCTAGCTGTATTCAAAATTTCAAATACAAACCAACTTTTTTCTAAATTTCTCTTCGGCCCAAAACAACAAATTTTTCAAGGACCATCCAGAATCATCTGAATATTATTTACCGGTGGCGAAACTCATATGGCAATACATAAATAAGTCTTTGTCACGTTGTTGGTAAAAATTAAAAACCAAAACAAAACAGAAGTCTTAGTTAATGTACATATTCTCCCCCCCCCCCCACTAAGTTTTGATGAGGTTGCTTCCACATAAGAATGAGATCAGTCTGATGCAATAATTAATAATTCTATAAATCAAACAGAAAGGTCCAATGAATCTTATAATAATAATAATAATAATAATATGCAAACTGCCATATTATTAAAAAACCCATTCCCCCCCACTTCTCTTCTCAAATACGTGCATCCCCACGGATCACACAAAACCAGTCTTCTTTTCATGCCAAGAGGAAAAAAAAAACAGAGAAAAAAATTATCATCACAACTTGATTGTTGATAAAATACAGTAATACTGTACGATCTCTATATAGCCGATCCAACCTAATGAGATTGAGATAGAGATTGTTGTTGTCATTGTTGGCCATGATCATGACAGTTAGTGAGATAATAATGAAGTTTTGATTAAGCCGATCGATGAAGTTTGTTTTTTTCTTGTCAAAGTTGAAGTTGATATTGCTATAGAATATCTAATTGGAGTATGGTTTCTCTTATAGTGTTACACTGAAGCAAAAAGTAAATGTGGGTTGTTCGAATTTAATTCAAATATAGGCCTCCATATATTTATTTTATAGCGGGTTTAAAATGAGTTACAAGATTCATATATAATCTATGAATATCATGATTTTTTATTAAGCTTATGTTAATATATTAAATATTTGATAATATAAATTTTATGTCATCTAATTTTTAATCTTTATTTTTTTAAATATTAACTCGCATAATTAATGTTTTTAAAGATAAAAAATATTAATGTTAATAATATAATAAGGAAATTATTTTGGGTTGGATAAATCACGTAGTGATAAGTTGATGAAAATTAATCAACATATCATTTTCTCTTTCCTATGACCAAAATGCCGATTGGCAAAATATAAAGCGTGCTAAGCGTTTACTAAGCATTCCTAGTCTAAGTTGTGCACCTTAATTTGACATTCGAATTGACCACTCAAGCTAGCCATCACCATCTTCTTCTTCTCTTTTGAACGTGAAAAAATATATATATATATATATATATATATCCCAACAGTAGTACATTGAACCCCAGAAAACAAATACTCGTGCAAAATATATACCAAAATATCAAAAACAAAACAATGTCAACCATATAAAATCCATAACAAATTACGATATCAAGGACACATAAATATTACCTCTAATCCTTAGTATAAAAGCTAGTTTGGCATTTAATTTGGTTTTAAATATAATACTCCAATCTATTTTGTATCTCATGTTTATCTATTTTTTCTCAAAGTTGTTTTTGCAGTAGTTATACATGTTAAAAGTTTCATCAAATGGTAGTTTTATCTAATATACATTAATAGCAAAGGTATTTTAAGAAAGATAATACTTATTTATTATAAATAACTAATTTAATAACATATTCAAATTAGTCAACTAACTCTTATATTAAGAATCAAAGATACTACTTGTTAACTACAAGTCGTCTGCCCAAAAGATAATTGTTGGAAGCTTCCAAAAGGGATACACAGAACCAAGAAATATTATTATAGACAGAAAAAAAATTAGAAGACATGGCAAAGAACTTTTCATAGAGAGACAATGTTAACTAAATATATTAGAATGTTTCAGTGAAATAAAGTGTGGGGATATTAATAAGGAATTCAGAACCATCAAACCATGCATGCATTTATTTCTGAGTAATGGTATTCGGGCATACCTGAAGTGCCGAGTAATCTCAGATTAGGTAGCCACGCGCGGAATTCCGATCACGATAATGGAATGGGAATCAACGCTCACAGCAAATGCACTTTTGTGTTGGAGGAGGAGAGGAGAGGAGATACGCAGGCGGGAAGTGTTAGGACCGGTTGAATGAATCAGTTTTTTTTTAAACTGATCCTATCTCTTAAAACAAAACTACCACCCCCGTCTGTCCTTATCCATATTATGAAGGAAAAATTGCAAATAACCATTTAAGACCCACATGTTATGTTATTTGCATTAGAGCCCCAAATTTAATGGGCTTGGGCCCAATCCACCAAGGGTGGACTGGCCCATTTTCCTACATCTCCCACTCACACTTGGTGGATTAGGTGTCAAGGGTCTCGTCTCTTCGCCTCCCCTTAGTTTCATACTTAGTGCTTTGCCGTGACCGCGTGGGCATGACGTCTTCATTTGGGTGCCTGTACTAGAAATCCTTTTATAGGACCAGCACAAGTTACCTTCTCCTTTTGTGTAGCGCGAATTTTAAAATTATGCCTCAGATGTCCTAGATTTACTTATATACACTTTTTTCATGGTAAATCTAATCCCTCTCGAGTCAAAAGTTGACTCAGATTACCTTTCTCTTATATCTAGTATCCACACTTACGACCACAAAATTTCATAAGGGACATGTCACAGACACTAGCATAGGTGTGTATATCACAGTCAATCTTCCTTTCGCCCAAACATCACTTTGAAATGAATCAGTCGCTTTCTTAGCATACTGCCTTAGATCGCATCAATCATGACCATAGGACATATGCCAAAGTAGCAGTCACTGAAACATATCTTCATGATATTGTCAAAGTCAAAGGACACCAATAGGAGGATAATTCCTCCCTGGGACTCACACAGCAATGAAGCAGGGATCTTTCACTTGCTTCCCTTTTGCGGTTCTCTCAGCACATGTGGTATGAAACACATGCTACGGTGTTACTCTTTTACTATAAGAGCGTATGTCGATTTAGATTTATTATTAACACCGTACAAACTTAGGTCCAGACACACTCAGTATCTAAACCCAAATTCTTCAATTCTGCTCATTGTTATGACGTCGACGTTGAAGAGTTTGTTGTCTGGCTACAGGTATTATGGAAGTGGGATTCCAAACTTCGATCCAACTTTATCAACGTGGATCTCATCTTGACTTGCTACACTTTAGTCAAGGCGACATAAAGTTTGTGTTTCTTCTCTACCATATCAGCATTCATTGCTGCTTTACTGGTGAACACAAATGTCTCATCTTTGTTCACTCCACATGAGTGTCAAAGGCGGTTGCCCGTGTGAGAGAGTCAACCTTTTTTAACCTGTACGACATACTAGACATTGTATACTTTCGGACAAACACATAAAGTGATAACGAAATACAATTTCATTAATGAAGCGTTCATATTACACTTTACGTATGCCAAGGGCTTGTACATGTTCTTTAAAAACTTTTTCGCCTATTGGCTTTGTCAAAGGATCTGCTACCATACATTTGGTTGAAATATATTGTACAGTAACAATCTTTTGTGCTATGTAATCTCTAACAAAATTATACTTGATGTCAATATGCTTGGTTTTGCTGTGATACTTAGGATCTTTAGTATAGGCTATGGCTGCAGTATTGTCACAGTATACCATCACTGGACTGGTACTCTCGTTTCCAAATCCAAGGTGTTCTATAAATCTCTTCAGCCATAAAGCCTCTTGCACTGCTGCAGTGCAAGCCACAAACTCAGCTTCCATCGAATGTAAGGCAATGCACGTTTGCTTCTTGCTACTCCAACATATGGCGCCATTGTTGAGTAAGAAGGTATAACCTGAAGTTGACCTTCGTTCTTCTTCATCTCCGCCTACATCAGCATCGGAGTACCCAACAAGACGCAGGTCACCTCCTTCGTAGCACAGTGCATAATTGGAAGTTCCCTTTAAGTACCTCAAGATCCTCTTCACTGCTTTCCAATGCTTTTCACCGGGGTTAGACTGGAATCTGCTCACCAGTCCCACTGCATAACAGATGTCTGGTCTTGTACACATCATTGCGTACATCAGACTACCAACAGCACTGGCATATGGAACTCTTTCCATCTTCTTTTTATCAGATTCGGTTTTGGGACACATGTCAGAACTCAAAGCCACTCCAGTGGCAACGGGTGTACTCATGGGATTGCAGTCTTTCATGTTAAATCGCTCAAGAATCTTGTTGATATAATTCTCTTGTGAAAGAGAGAGGATTCGTTTTGAACGATTTCTTTGGATCTTAACTCCAAGTATATACTCTGCTTCACCCATGTCTTTCATTTCAAAATTCGACGAAAGCCATTCTTTAATAGCCACCACCGAATCTAGACTATTTCCGGCTAATAGTATATCGTCTACATATAAGGATAATATGACAAAATTACCCTCAAACCGCTTAATGTAGACGCAGTGGTCTTCCTCTATCATTTGGAAGTCATATGAGGTTATTGCTTTGTGAAACCTCAAATACCACTGTCTGGATGACTGTTTCAATCCATAAATGGACCTTTTGAGTTTACAAACTTTATTTTCTTTTCCTTTTTCAATGAAACCTAATGGTTGTTCCATATAGATTTCTTCATCCAGATCACCATTCAGAAATGCGGTTTTTACATCCATCTGATGTAATTCTAGATCTAAACTGTTTACTATTGCCAGAATAAGTCTAATAGAATTGAAACGCACAACAGGTGAGAATGTATCTTCATAATCTATTCCTTCCTGTTGTGTGTACCCCTTTGCCACTAATCGAGCCTTGTATTTGTCAATTGATCCATCCACTTTTCTTTTAATTTTGAGAACCCACTTGTTCCCAATGGCTTTACGCCCTTTTGGAAGATCAACTAACACCCAAACTTGGTTCTTTTTCATTGAGTCCATTTCTTCTTCCATAGCTTTCATCCATTCATCTTTCGCAGGACCTGACAAGGCTTCTCGTACAGAACGGGGCTCATCATCCCCTTCTGGAGTAACTAAGAGAGATTCGCCTTCTATTTGAAAGCGTCTTTTGGGAACACTTTCCCTGTTACTCCTTCTGACGGGAGCTATTTGCTTATCTTTCTTTCTTTGTTCAGGTCTTGGTGTTGACCTTTCTTGGCTCCCACTCAGATTGACACACCTAGACGATTCTGGTTTGTCAATTTGTTCTGTACTGTCTTGTTCCTGTGTCTCATAAAGAGAAACAGTACGGTCAACATCTCCTCTATTAGGAAATTCAGTCTCAATGAATGTTACATCTCTTGATTCTATTTCAGTCACGGTTCCATCTTCGTTTTCACCTATGAAAACGTATCCCTTTGATTGTTCAGAGTACCTTATGAAGATACATTTCTTTCCTCGGGGACCCAACTTCCCATGCTTATGAGAAGCATCATGGATATACGCCGCTGACCCCCAGGGTCTCAAGATGCTTAGATCTGGTTTGCGTTTTGTCCATAACTCGTAGGGTGTGGAAGCGACTGATTTTGAGGGTACACGGTTAAGTATGAAGGTTGCCGTTAACAAAGCATCACCCCAATAAGAAATTGGCAGGTTTGCTTGAGCCATCATTGACCTAACCATGTCTAAAAGAGTTCTGTTTCTTCTTTCAGCAACCCCATTTTGTTGTGGAGTGCCAGGGATAGTCAGTTGTCTGATTATCCCTTTTTCTTCACAGAGCTGTTTGAATTGATCAGATAAATATTCACGACCTCGATCAGTTCGTAATGCTTTAATTTTACTGTCCATTTGATTCTCTACCTCATTTATGTATCGTCTAAAGCACTCAAGAGCTTCAGACTTATGCGAGATCAAATAGACATGACCATATCGTGAAAAATCGTCAATAAAGGTAATAAAATACCAAGCTCCGTGTCTTGCCCTCACACTCATTGGACCGCAAATATCAGAATGGATTAATTGCAATGGAGTTTCAGCCCTTTTTCCCTTACCGAAAGGCTTTCTTGTTGCCTTACCAGCTAGACAGTTCTCACATAGTGACATTTCCATATTGGGAATGGCACCCAACAATCCTTCTTTTGCTAGTTTAATCATTCTATTTTGATTAATGTGTCCTAGTCTAGCATGCCAGGTGTTTATGTCAATGTTATTCGAAGAAACAGCAAAGCATTCATTACTATTGAAATCACCAACAATATCTAAAACAAAGAACTTCTTAAACAGGAAAGCTGAACCATAAAGAACAGAGTTGCTAAAAATGTCTGCAACTTTACCATGAAAGTTTACATTAAACCCAAATTCTAACAGACACAATACAGAAACCAAGTTCCGCCGGATGTCAGGAGCATAAAGTACATCATGGAGTATCAAGGTCTTCCCACCACGCAAAGTAAATTTGCAGGTGCCCAAACCTTTAACCTCGATCCTCGCGTTGTTCCCAACGTAAAGCCACTTGCTTTGATAGGGCAACCGACGGTACTCGATAAAGGATCCTCGATCCCTGGTTACGTGGTCTGTGGAGCCTGAGTCTATAATCCAAGAAGAAGAAACAGGTTCTGTTAGAAAAACAGTACTAGAAACATATGAAACATGTGAATTCACATAATCCACTAATACCTTTTCGCTCTCAGCCTGTTTTGAACAGTCACGTGCGAAATGGC
Source organism: Neltuma alba (assembly GCF_004799145.2). NCBI lineage: Eukaryota > Viridiplantae > Streptophyta > Magnoliopsida > Fabales > Fabaceae > Neltuma > Neltuma alba. The sequence goes on from NW_021633825.1 coordinate 19,009, forward strand.
CCATTCTCTGGCAGGCGAAGCATTTGACCTTCTTCAGGTCTAGCTTCTTCTTCCCACCTTTCTTTCCCTTCTTCTTGAATTGCTTCTTTCCTTTTTTGGATTGAGGACCACCCTTCTTCCCTTTCTTTTGAAACTTCTTGCCCTTCTTGGAATCGGGCCTTGATTGGGAAGTACCGGCATCCTCGGTGTAATAAGCTTGTCCAGAGGTCTTGTAAGCCTCTAAACGTTCATCCTCCAGCTCCAAGTGTTTGGCTACATCGTTAAAAGTAACGATGTTTTCATTATGGGTCAGGTTGACTTTCATGTGTTCCCAGCTAGCAGGAAGCGATCTGATAACAGCCTGTACTTGCTGTTCATCAGACAGGACATGGCCTGCTTCCTTAAGTTCTCTGATCATGTTGGCCATCTCTCTCAAATGTTGTTTCATTGGATTGTTTGGCTTGAGCTTATAGGTGTCGAACTTAATCGTCAACCTTCTAAGTTTAGTGGTAGAAGTACCACCAAACTTGTCCTTTAACGCTATCCACATAGCCTGTGCAGTTTTGTGCCTCTCAAACTCGCACATAATGTCATCAGCCATGGCACTCAGAAGCGTAATTCTTGCTATGCTGTTTTTCTTCTTCCACACTAGGTAAGCCTCTTGGTCTCTCCTATGTTGGGCCGTATTCCCAGCTTCAGGTTCGACCATTGCAGTGGTTAAAGGTTCAACCGCATCTTGTTCCTCCAAGATGTATTGAACCTTTCGGTGCCATATGTCCCAGTTATCCCCGTTGAGCTTTTCTCCCTTATTAAGCTCAGCAATTATGTTCTTGGTTGCCATTTTCAGTTCTGAAGCAAATTTATCCCACATTATTCTACGTTCTCTCTAAAAGAGACGTACCATAGAACATCTTAGTTATATATAGCACAGCGAAGTGTACAATGTCTTGTACTTATATCATCCTTGATCAGAAAGTAATGTTGCTGCAAGATCCATGATCAAGAGCATACGTTTGTACCTCCCATCACACAGATACAAGCAACAAACATTATTTCCTATCAAGGATTTTATATAAGCACTTCAAAGAAAAATTATGACTCTTAGAAGTCTTATCTTCTAAAAGCTCCCACTTATAAAAAGCATACACATACTATTCACAAGATAATCATATAACAACAATTCAAGTAATTTCATTAAATGAAACAACATATTTAGTCTGTTTACAATGCATGAAACCATAAAAAAAAACTTAATACAACAAATATTAATAAAGCATATGTAAATATTACATTATTTGATATGCACATAAAGGTAATCAAGCATTGCTTTCCTTAGGCTCCTGAGTTTGCGTTTTTTGTTCATAAAAGAGGATACTAGCTCTATGGCCCAAATCCAGTAAGATTTTCTTATGGGTTTGCCTTTAGGTCCGCCTCTAACCCTTATTGCTCTTATGTACTCCATTATGACTTTAAGGTAGAATTCTGTATTCTTCTTATCGGTCATGTATTGGATGTAATTGGCGAGCACGCCATTGATTCCTTTTATATTTGTCAGTTTTGCTGCATCTCTCTCAGCTATACTCATAGCTAATGCGGGGGTCAAAGGTTGGTTCACCTCTTCTCCTTCCTCAACTTCAATTTCATTAGGGAGATCCAGTGAATCTTTATAGACTAATTGAGGTTCAATAGGGAGAGGTTCAGTGGGGAACATAGTTTCCGACTCAGGTCCGGAAGCCACTAACTCCTCTGGGTCTTCTTGAGGAACCTCTTCAGGGTCCTCCTCAGGATCCTCATCCTCAGGTTCATATTCTGGAATTCCATCACCTAGGAATGAGTATTCCAATGAACCATGATCGGTATTTTCAGTGCTACTACAAGCCTCTTGCTCCATTTTCACCTAGAACAAAATAATATAAATTATTTTGAATATTCTGGAATTTTTTATCCACATAAAAACACCAGAAAACGCACTAAAATACTCATAAATGGATCCTAAATTGTCTCTAAAATTATCAAAATATATATTAAAATGAAGATCCTAATTTTAGGGATTTTTAGAGACAAACCACACCCCAATTGGACCATTCACGCGCCTACACGCGCCCCTAGAAGGAAGAATTAGCGAAATTTTTTTTTTTTTTAAACTTCGCCCACTCTCGCTGTCGGCGCGTGTACGTCACGCGCCGCCATGGAGCCGGCAGCAGAGGACACGCGCCGTTACGGCGGCCCGCACGCGCCACCACCTTTCAGGTGGTGGTGTCCACGTGTCGATGAGGTGTGCCACGTGGCGGCACGCGCCACGTGGCAATTCTGGGAATTTTTTTTAAAATTATTATATATATTTTTATATTTGTTTTTTTTTCGGGTTGGGCTTGGTCCGGTCCTATCCGGATCCGGACCAAGCCAGCCCAACCAACGCATCCGCCCCGCCTCGTTTTTTTTTTTTTTGTACGACGTCAAAACGACGTCGTTTGGGGGCTGGAGGTTGTCTTCAACCTCCAGCCGGGTCTGACCGACCCGGTTTCCGTCGCGGGTCGGGTCCGTCGGACCCGGATTATTCTCTCCCCCATATGTCCTCCGTCCGACGTCCGTTCTTCGCGTTCTTGGTGTCATTTTCTTCGTTTTTCCGAGCTCTACGCAATGGGATAATTTTTGAAGCCTAAAACCTTCATTTTTCAGACACCCAAAACGAAAAACTTCACTGTGCGAAAACGGGTCTCTCTCATCATGAATTCCATGCTTCCAAACCTACGTTTTACCGTTTTTCAGATGTTTTTAATTGTTTTCGGTCATCTCCCATGCAGAATACTATCATATAATTGTTGGAGACAACAAACAAAAAAACTCTCACATCCGACGTTCATGGAAGCGGAAAAAAAAAACTAATAACACAGAATCATTATAAACAACTATCATGCTGAATATAAAGAGAAGATTTGCTTAATATCTGAGAGCAAATCACTGAAGTGGAAATGAAGTGCCAAACCGTGAGGCACACAACAACAAAAAATGAAAACGCAAAGGTGAAACAGGGCAGCGGAAGAAATAGAGGATGCTCTGATGCCAATAATGGTATTCGGGCATACCTGAAGTGCCGAGTAATCTCAGATTAGGTAGCCACGCGCGGAATTCCGATCACGATAATGGAATGGGAATCAACGTTCACAGCAAATGCACTTTTGTGTTGGAGGAGGAGAGGAGAGGAGATACGCAGGCGGGAAGTGTTAGGACCGGTTGAATGAATCAGTTTTTTTTTAAACTGATCCTATCTCTTAAAACAAAACTACCACCCCCGTCTGTCCTTATCCATATTATGAAGGAAAAATTGCAAATAACCATTTAAGACCCACAGGTTATGTTATTTGCATTAGAGCCCCAAATTTAATGGGCTTGGGCCCAATCCACCAAGGGTGGACTGGCCCATTTTCCTACACTGAGAGTTAAGAAACAATTTGTAAATAAAAATTCAGTTTTATGATAATACATATCATAAACATGTCCAAATTTAAAATTAGATTAAATTTGAAGTGAGCTATATTATTGTTCTTGGTTTATTAATAATATGTGTTTTCTCTCACAAAAATTATTTTCTTGGGTTCTTTTAATCCCGTTTTCTTATATGCTAGCTATACTAGCCTTTCAAATTTTTTCCTACATTTTTCAAAAAAATCTACCTAGCTCTTAAAAATGTGTCTGCTTTTTGCTATAACACGTTTGATCTGATTAAATATCTAGTAGTTAAAAAACAGAGTGAAGAAAGTGGAATTCTTGGAAACTTGTGAAGATTAAAATTCTTTTTTCTGGCCAGCATGAATATTAAACTTCTAAGTTCCTCTTTTACACACACGCGCTCACACACTCTATAGACATGCCAAATTCAATATTTTTATTTATCAAATAAAAATATTAGCGATTAAATCCAGTTACATACACCTTTTTAAATTTCTTACAAACAAGAGAAACCTTAATCGATTCACATCTTTGAAAGTTAACCATGGTATACAAATGTTCACAAAAAAAGATAACCACGGTACTGAAAAAAAGAAGAAGCTTAATATTCGAAAGTTTAGACAAACTAATATCCCTATTATAATAGGAAAGTCTTAAATCTTTAAAAAGTAATTGGTCCATATGTATACAATATACACAATAAATAGACATAGGACACTTTAAGGCCTAAGCTAATTAAAAAACCATTGTACAAACTCATATATATCCATTTGATAGGGTTTGGAAGTGTTTTTATATCGATCTAGTTGATATGTGCTTTTTAAGTGGGAAAATAATCAATAAAATTAACCAATCCAAATTGAAATAACATATAAGAAAGTAAAGAGCAAAAAGCCTAAACGCAAGGAGAACATATCCACTTTTCAAGCTTCAATTCACCTCAAATGGAATAATATATATCGGGTTATTAATTATTTATAAAGTGGGCAGTACAATTAGGCCACTATAAAACTTTTCTCTCCCACTCAACTTGTCTCTATCAATACGGCAAGTACAAACCAGGTTTTAGCTCTGATTCTTAATACAATAGCCAGTTAGAAATTTAATTTGATCTTAGATACAAGATCACAATCTATTTTGTTTTTAATATTTATCAATTTCTCCTCAAATAATCCCCATAATTAAGAGATAGTTCCATTACATATGATTAATAATAATATTTTAAGAGAAAAAATAACACTTATTTATTAATCAACTTTGTGTTGTTATTGAAGTCCAATCAATGCAAAAAGTGATATTGTGCTTGTTGGAAGATTGTTGAGAAAACTGTTGAGAAGTCCAATTAACGGAAAGCCCAATCTGTTGAGAAGCCCAATATTTATTTTTGGTAAAAAAAGAGAGCAGAACCTAAATTAAAAAAAAAAAAGCGAACTAATTTAAGTCTGTGGGGTTTGAGTCCAACGTTGAAGTTCGAATGAATTAAGGATACCTGTGACAAAAATAGTAAGAATTTTTTAGCGCTTAACGAATTTTAATTAATCTATGCAGAGTTGTAAACAAGCATGTATAATAAACCAAAAAAGAATATGAAATATTAAATTATTTATAAAAATATAAATAATACAAATTACCTCAAACTCAACATTAGGTTGAGAGGCCAACCTAACGAATATGTCTAACAAAGCAAGTGATATAACACGTGTATATATATATAGAGAGAGAGAGAGAGAGAGAGGAGAGAGAGGCATGTGAAGAAGAAGGTTATGGCTGCATCCAGACAGCTGGATGATGAGCAGCCATTAATGAGGGCTCCTTCCTTCCGCTCCATTTGTGAGTATTGCAATTATCAGACCCTCCACTTTTACACAGATGCAGGCCCCCTCTCCCTTTCATCATCTCTTCCCCACGTGATGGGCTGTTCCAGAGGAAAAAAAAAGAAAAACAGAAATAATATAATCTTTTTTTATATATTAAAAATTTATAATCTTTTTTTATATATTTTTCATATACTACATCCGGTTCTAATTACAAGATTTAGTTTGTAAATTACAAACGAGATTTTATAATTAGGACCGAAGGTAGTATTTATCATTGTTTTTATACAAAAATTTAGGTGAGTTGGATCTCGAAGACTGATTGGAGCCAGGGTATGCCTCCAGATTGAGAGACTGCTTACAGAAGTATTTACATATCACTTATGAACAAAGTCTTCACATTGGTAGTGGGATTCGAACTCACGACCTTATGAGTTATAAGCTGATTTCTTACAAATTGTACCGACTCTTGTTTGTCTCATATACTAAACTGGTATAACATAAAATTACTTAAAATAAGTCAATCTAGACACCCTATAAATCTAGGCCAAAAAAAGTAGGATATTGAAAATTGCAATGATTATTCAATTAATTGAGGTAAATTTAACTATGGTTGAACTAGAGTCAACACAATCATAATTAAAAGAATATAACTAATTATACAAAAATATTAATATATAACCTTAAAAATATAATATTTAAATAAAAGGCATTAGAATATCCATGTATAAAGGGAAAATGATAAAAAAAATAAAAAATTTGAAAATTACCAAATATCAAATAAAAAATGTCAATAAAAATTTGTTGTCATGTGCAAATTTAATATTGTCAATATTAAATAAATTGTAGTTACCAAACCTGATATAAACTTTAATAATTTTCAGCTTTTTTTATATTTTTTTATGTATAAATTACATATAATGCAATAAAATAGAGTTACTAGACATGACGTAATATTAATGATGTTGATTCTGGCTCAGTAAGAAGGGAACAAAAGATAAATATAGACGAATTCATTGATTTATTGGTCTAAACAGCTGATCCAAGTTGGGTTTTAATAATAGAGGAAAAGAAATTTCTTTGCTCCATGAAGATGTATTAGTTGATACTCTATCGAAGTGTAAGTTTTATTTTCAATATGAGGATTTCATTATTCATGAACAATTTGCAAGTACATCCCTATATTTAAATCCGGATGCATGCTCTAATCTTTATCATTCTTTAGTACTGAATAATACTATATATACAGATCTTAATATAAAAGCTATTTGATTAATTTAAATAGATCGAGAAAGTTTGTTAAGTTAGTTATTTATAATAAATATGTATTATTTTCCGTAGAATATTTTTACTAATCATGTGTATTAGTTAGAACTACCATTTGATAAAACTTTTAACATATGTAACTACTACAAGGATTATTTTTAAAAATATATATAAATATGAAAGACAAAATGAATTAAGATATTATATTTAGAACCAGATTTAATGTCAAATTAACTCTTATATTAAGAATCAGAGGTAATAATTTACAGATTTTTAGATTATAACAAGAGAAGGTGTAATAAATAGGAAGGACATTTAATGCATTAGTAGGGATACATAAATGGATGTAAAAATTGTTGGATTTTTTAATTAATGTCGTTATCATAATTGCGCATTTGGCAAACCTAGATGGTTTCTAATTTGGATTGGAATTAATTAATGTGGACGCACGATTGAGGAATTAATAAGAGAGCTGAGGAATTTCGGTGTGCTCATGTGAAGAACAGAAAAGAAAGAAAGCAGCTTCAATTAATTTGTTTGCATTATTTATTTGTGTTGGAAGCAGTTATTTTCTAATATGTCACTGCCATTCTCGTGAATCAAATTATTTCATATAATGACACCTTCTTTTTTCGTCTCTTAATTAATGTCTACAACTCAAAAGATAGTCACCATTAAAAGAAACTTCATTTTGCCTTTTCTTTATTTGATTTTTTTAAAAAAAAATACTCTTTTTTATTCAAGATATAAGCATCAAAATTTTGAAGGGGTCTTTTTTTTTTTTTTATAAGCATCACTTTAGATTTGTTTGATCATTTAATACATTTTTTTATTTGTATTCCTAATTAATTATATGCCTTTCTCATCTTTTTTTTTTTTTACCACTTCTCTCTCATTTCTTTTTTAATTCATCTTCTCACTCACTTATTCTCTACATAAATAAGAATATTTTAACAAAAAGTTATAATATTGTTATTTTCTCTAACCAATTTTAACTAACTTTTTGAATAGTGTAAATTAGTTATTTGATGTTATATTTTGAACAACAAAAATTAGTTATGTAGCTTTTTTTAATCATATTTACTGAATTATAACTCGGTTTTTAAATTTTAATTTGGTGCAGCTCAAATTCTATAATTTTAACTCAAATAAAGTTCAACTTTTAAATATTAATTTGGTGCATCTTGGTCCTATAATCTTAACATTCATTAGTCCATAAGTTTCAATGAATAACTCTATAACCCTCATAATTCAATGTAGGGAGCAATATTTTTAAATACTTCATGTTATAAGCAGTGAATTTCAATAAAGTTAAAATTTTAAGAACTGAGATTGAGTTGAAATCTAGAGACTCAATTATAATCGAGTCAAAATTAGGGGAATCAAATTATTTATTTTTCTCCTTATGGGCATAAAAGTAAACTAAACTATCCATTATTTATAATCATATTTGATTATTGGCTTATTTATAAATTAAGTTGTATTAGGTCTCAAATAAAAGGTAAATCTCTTAAATAATCTTTTGTATCAAGATAGATATGTTTTGTTCTTTTCTTTCTTTCTCTGTTTTTTTCTCCAAAAAAATCTCCATTAGTTTTTTGACCTGAAAAGAAAACTTCATTAGTTATACTTTAGGGATGATAAACAGGGGCAGACAAGGGAGCACTGATGGGACAAGAGAATGATAGTCCTTTTGATCATCTTATATATTCCTCTAATATTACGTTTTAATTATTTATGCATGCAGTATGAAAACTTTCATTCCCTGTCAATTTATGCAATTTTCAGCAACATATGTAATAATATAAATTAATCAAAACCATAACAAAAAACTCATCATTATAAATGGATACAACAATTCCTTAAAAATGCAGATCAGATACAAGCACAGAAAATAATCAACAAGACCAATTTTTAAAGACAATGACAATTGATTTAGCTTGAGTAGTTTTGTTCAACTTATAGTTTCAATTAATTATTTATGAGGCCTTAAATAACCACACAAAGAATATTATTCAAAAATTTGATTTATTTTTTAAAAAATCAATTTCAGATTTTAACTTTAGCACCTGAGAATTTGCACTTCCTAGCCGATTTATATTAATTTTTAAAAATAACTTTCAAAATGAAACCATATATACCTAAAACTAGAATGTTCATGTCAACAGCATAAAAATTAGTTTACTTATTTTTTTTTCAAAAATAAGTTTAACTATTTGAAAATAAAATATTAAACAAGTAATATATATATTTTTCACTGGATAAATTTTGAGAACTATGTATAATTACATGAAAATTTGAAGCTTCATTCAAAATACTACCTCTTATCCTTAATATAAGATCTATTTAATTAGTTGAGGTAGATTAAGCAAAGTAATTAAATTAATTATTTGTAAAAAAAATATGTGTTGATTTTTTAAAAATAATCTCTTGATGCAAAGTCTCTTAATATCTACAATTAATAGATTAGTTTGAATAAATAAGAGGAACAAAATAACTACAATATTATATTTAAGACTAAAATTTAATACTCCCTCTGTTTCTTATTATAAGAGACATTTGATGTTTATGGCATATTCCTATATATAAGAGACACTTAAAAGTTGTCTCTATTTTTTTTGTTGATTTTCTATTTTACCCATATTTATTACTCTAACTCACACTCTCTCTCCTTCCCACTTCTCTTTCTTTTAATAATTTAATTGTTCTCTCTCATGCTCTCTCTCCTTATTAATGAAGGTATTTTTGGAAAAAAATTATAGTTTTTACATATTAATTATTTTTAACTAATTTTAACTATTTTTTTTATCAACATACTTCAATTATTTATCTCTTATAATAAGGAATGGAGGGAGTATTTTTTATTACTTTTTATATCACTGATTGGAGCAGTGTTTCGAAAAAGCCGTTATGAGCAATGAAATGCTATTCGTTACGTGATACAGGACTTGTTTGGATTGACTTATAAGTAGCTTTTCAAACGTGATTTACAGAATACGAGGTAAGTAAGTATGTGAAAAGAGTTTTGTCTCGATTTACGTGAACTTGCTTAAAAGCCCGTTTTGAACGGAGCTCCAAACAAGCCCACACTGTACTTAAAGGCCGCGACACAATCAATTGGCTTTTGCAGTCATTCATTATCCGTTCATTCACGAAACACGGCTTACATTATTTAACACTGTCCCAACCCTTTTCTTTACTTTTGTTTTTTGATGCCCCCTTTTTTTTTTTTTTGTAAACATTACTAAAAGATCTCTGTCACAAAACAAAACATCTTTGAAGAAGTACAACTTATTTTCAATAATTATAACTATTTCTTTAGTTTGAGGCTAGGATGTAATGACTAATTCTTTCACATTGTGCATTTTTTAAAGAAATTTTAAGGAAAAATTACAATTAAAAATCCTAAAATTTGAAAAACACAGATAAAAATCCTTGACAACTTCACTATGACTTTTGATAATAATAATATATCATAAAGTTATGAAAACCCATAACAAAATTATCACAGGTACTTATCTACGTTTTTCAAATTCTAGGATCGTTTTGTACAATTTCCCCAAATTTTAATGCTTCATACACGCCATTAAGAATTGAACCCGGACTAAACGCTATATCTAATCCATTTTCAGCTGCAGACAAATGTTTTTCTTGCATATCGATGAGGAAGAGCTACATCACATCTAATTTTGCAATGAGTAGTCTTTTTCAATAATTTTTTTCTTTTTATTCACATGGTATTACTGTAAATTAAAATTGCCAAACAATTAAATCAGAATAATCAGAGAAAAAAAAAAGAAACGAATTCAAGTCCTTTTTAAAAAAAATAACTGAGGATCTTCACACTCACAATAATGCAAGATGTACCGAAAGTGTCCAAAAATTAGTTCTGAGAACATATGAAGCAATAGTAGACATTATTTCATTTGCGAAAAAATATATGGAGAAAGCGGGTTGACCCGTGAACTGATATCGACCCGGTTCGAGGCATCAAGGCAACGCGCAGCCATGGCGCGAGAATCCCAGTCGCGATCTGTCCTTGTCGAAATCCAACAAGAATCCTTGTTGCATCAGATTCCCTATCACAGAAAACCCGGATCCTGTTTTCACGGGTTGCATTGCCAAGCACATGACCCGATCCGCCACTTCCAGGAAGTAGTTCCTTGGCGGCGGCGACAGCACCGACTTCCCCTCCAGCCGGAAGCTCAGCTTTGGGAAGCTCGGCCTCCGCACGCCGGAGACGTTCACACAGAGATCGAAGCTCAACTTCAGCTCCATCGATACTATCGGAAGCTTAATCTTCCGTCGGAACGCAGCTAAAACTTGGCGGTAAGCAGGCTCTGCTAGGAAGCTTAAGGTCGTGCCTGAGTCGACGACCGTCCCGCCGTTGCCGAGTTTATCGATGGACCAAACGGAAGGGTTGATCGGTAATTTCGCGCCGTTAACGGAGACGCTCTTAATGCCAATGTAGTAAAAGGTCGGAGACAGAGGGTTGGTAAGTAATGGTGTGTAGCTTATTCTAGAAGATTTCGAAACGGCACCGTTTTCAGCGCCGCCGATGGTGAGGTAGCTTGTCGGAGGCGGTGATATGGTAAAGTCGAGAAGACAGTAAGAGAACCTGTTCCCGAACCGACGACCTAATTGTGAAGCGAAGGAGATATAGCCTCTTCCCAAACCCATAACCCCTTGAGCTCCATTGAAGCTCGCACCAGTAACACTCGGCCCGGAAATCCGAAAGCCGCACCCGAACGCGAGATCTCGGAGCTTCGCTTCCTTCCCGGAGCTGGTATTCAACGTCGTCGTTTCCTTCGAGAAGAAACCACTCGTCGTCGACCCGTCAGCGTAAGAGTACTCGTATCGACACGGGCTGTGTAATATAGTATGGTTGCAGGGCAAGCCGGGTCTCGGGCGGGGAACGAGCCGGCACGCCGGGTCGTAGCAATGGTGAGGCGAGAATGTGGAAGAATGACGAGCAAGGAACGCCGATCCCGGACGGTAGCCAGAGCATTTTCTGCAGGCGGAGCACTTCACCCAAACAAGATCGCTTCCGGTATCAGCGACGAGGAGGAGGCTCTGCGGCGGGGAGCCGATTCGGAGATTTACAAAGTACTGGCCTGAGCCAGTGGAGGCACCGGAGATAAGGGGAGACTTGACGCTGTGGCGATGGCCGTGGAGGGCGGAGAACAGGACGGAAAGACGGTGCGTGTCGGAGGAGAGAAGTTGAGCTGGGGAAGAGAAAGAGTTCTTGCGGAGAAGAGGAAGCTTGAGATAATCCTGTGAGGTACTACGAGAGTTGCAGACATGGAAGGTGGCGAAGAAGAAGAAGATAGGGAGAATGAGTGAGGAGGGAAACGCCATTGTTGGAGACAGAATGGGAGGGAGAGTGAGAGTGGCGAGACAGAAGAACGCGTTTTGAGGCTGGGAAAGCCGTATTCTATACGTATACGAATACGGCAAATTGTATTATTCGGGTTAGTTTTATACGATTAACAGTACGAGTCTGCTTTGACCGTTTGACTATAGTAATTGAGTTTTTTTTTTTTTTTTTCCCCTGGACTTGTTCGTTTCTGAGCGGCAAGAGGATCGTTGCCTGTCGTGGGCCACGCCCATGCAATAGTTTGGCTCTATCCGTTAGAATTCAACCAATCATACCACGCCAGGTCATATGTCCAGCTGTAATCAGTAAATATGTTGTAAAGGTGTAATTCTCATTGTGATCTTATCTTTCAGAGCCAACTAACATCCCAATCTTTTTACTAGTGATATTTTACCTATTAAGTGTTTTTGGCTGCATTTGAGAAATAAGATTATGGCTAAAATTACAAAAAAAGAATTCTTAATAAAATTGCACAACTTAAAAGATCATAGTATTAGATGCATATAAGAAATAAGATCAATGTTAAAATTACACATTTACTTTATGTTATATTTAAACAATTTTTAAAGTGTTTATTTTCAACTTTTTATCTTTTTATTTCCCAATGAAATGGTTTATTATGCGATGCTTTTCTTTTCTTTTTTTTTTTGCTACTTGTAATTATCTTATTAAATGTATTATTAGAAATTAAATGTGTGCACTTCTCTCAATAAAAATTTAAACCTTAATTTTTCACGTTGGGAGAAATTTGTTATTTTTTTTTCTCTTTTGAGAATATGTTCATAAATGAAAAAAGTTCAAGGCCTGTAAAACTTTATAAGATCATCTTTCTTAGTTTCTTGTAAATGATGCAATTAGTCCGCCACAAAATGAGATTTTCAAATGAATGATGCAACCTTTAATAAAAGCTAATTTAATATTCAATTTGGTTCTAAATATAATATTTCAATTCATTTTATCTTTTATATTTATCTATTTTTTTTCAAAGCAAGCATTGTAGTAGTTACATGTGTTAAATGTTCCATCAAATAATAGTTTTAGCTAATACACATAATTAGCAAAAATATTCTGAGAAAGCGACACATATTTATTACAAATAACTAATTTAACAAACTTTCTTAATTTAATTAAATTAGTCAACTGACTCTTATATTAATGGTTTGAGATAGTAATTAAGAATTCATTCTAGAAATTAACCTATTTATTTCTTTTTGCCTACTGAATGTTTATGTAATGTTGATATTTTAGCATGAAACTGGCAACTTTTTTCAAAATACTGATTTTGGTAAAAAACACTAAAGAGTGAGATGTAAATATTTTCTAAAAATTATTTTTGCATGAGAAGCATGTCAGCGGATGTCCATGTTGGATCAATTCCACATGCTGGAATCCCATTTCATACAAGACTCAGTCTCAATTATTTCTTAATATTTTTGGCGCAGCCAACTTAAATTCCATATCTATTTCTTAATATAAAAGATAATTAATCCATTTTAAAATATTAAAAAAATTAGTTATTTATAACAAATAGATATTAAATTTTTTAAAATATTTTTTTATAATTATATTTAAAATTAAAGTAGATTAAAATTTTATATTTAGAATCAAAATAAATTTTTTGTCTGACAATTCTTCTAAGTACCGAAGCTAATAAATATAAAATTTACCAAATCAATTTATAAATTTTGATTTACACCACTCAATTTGCATTATTATGTTATGAACCTTACATCTAGTTTCATTGCAAATTTTGTTGCCCTCAATTTGCCACTCCATCTAGTTTCTTTATATCGCCTCAAATATTGGCTCTTATGTTTTCATAAGGACGATTTTATTTTTTTGACCTGTTATTTTCATAAGCATTTACGGTTAAATGTAATAGTATTAACTTCATTTATGCGGCGTTCACATCATTAGGTTATGTAGCTGTTGATATGGCTAGCTGAATGGGGAAAAAACGTAAATGAATTGTTATCAAACTAAAAGGAGTAATAATTCCAGCGAAATTCCAAAACAAAATTGCTCTTAAAGAAATTTAAAGGATCAAAAGGTTTCACTCAAGAGCGTTAAGTACCTATAAGTTTGTTTGGATGCAAATTTATCCTAAAAATTTAAAATTATAGTAATTTTATCTTTTATTATTAAAAATATTAACAGTTAACGATCAATGGAACATTAAATTTTTTAATCATGAGACAAAATTGTTATAATTTCAAATTTTTGGGATAAATTTGTACTAAAAAAACTTTTAGGTGTTTAATGCTCCTTAATAAAAACTTTCAAAAAAAATTTCCCCTATAACCCAAATTTAAAACAAACATTTCAGATTAATCCACGTGGATGATGCTTCCATGCAACTCCACTTTGAATTTGCATGGAAGAAAGCGTCTTCGTTGTTCTGCGTGTATGCCAAAAACACTAAACTATTATTAATTAACATTAAAAAAAACTAGTGATGGTCTTGAGATCTTTGTGATTAATTAGATGCTATGGTTCGCGTGTGAGGAGGATTAAGGTTGAGATTCTATTAATCACTGTATAAATTATCTATATTTGATTTGAATGGTCCTAATTTAAAATTTTTAACTAATTATTTTTAAATAAAAAACTATTTTTTAAAAGAATGATAGTTAAAAGATTATCTCTATATATTCTATAAACATTAAAATAATTATTTTAAATAAATAAAAATAAAAAATTAAATCTGAACCATCTAAATGAGATATGAACATTTTAGACTTGATGAGTTGAGCATCGAAACTGGTTTCAAATAACTAAACTATTATTAATTAAAATTAAAAAAAAAGTTAAGAGATTATTTTTAATTAATTATTTTTAAATAAAAAACTATTTTTTAAAAGAATGAGAGAAATTATCTCTCTATATTCTATAGACATAAAAATAATTATTTTAAATAAATAAAAAAATAAATTTGAACCATCCAAATGAGATACGGAAATTTTAGATTTAATGAGTTTAGAGTGCTCATCAAAGTGACGAGCATCGAAACTAGTTCCAAACAACTAAACTATTATTCATTAAAATTAAAAAAAAAAGTAGTGATGGTTTTGAGATCCTTGTGATTAATTAGATGCTATGGTTCACGTGTGAGGGGGATTAAGGTTGAGATTCTATTAATCAATATCTAAATCCCTCAAAAGTTTATTTCGTACATTTTAAGGCTGACTAAGCTCTGTCCTTAATTGATTTCTTTTTCAGTGTCTTGTGCTTAATTAATTTAAACCAAAAACATGTCGGCATCTTTGCTTAACTCTGCTTTTATTATAACAAATTAATAAATAGGAATTACTACAGGGCCTTCTGGTCATTATTTAACGATTGTTGAAATTAATTAAGTAGCTTTGCATAGATAACCCAGTACTGATTAGCGAAGTTTTCAAAATTGAGAGTCCAAACAAACCTGTGATAAAAATGTAAATTCGTATCGTAAATTCATAAGAGTTTACTTTTATTAATAAATTGGTAATAATGATTAAAATTAAATTCATCAACTTTCATAATTTAATATATTTAACAAAAAAAATCTTTATCAAATTCACATATAAAGTTACTAAACATACCTAAATCTAAAAATTTATTACGAGTTTAAAAAGAAATTGACATGATTTTATAAGCTAAAAAAGTAAAAATAATAAATTTGGTGGGTGAACCCTTAAGTTTGACTAAATTTACAACTAATGAGTTTAAGTGTTACTCGATATAATTTTGTAAGTTGAAAACGTAAAAATGTTAAACGCAGAGAATCAATTTGAAAGTTTAACAGCAATAATAATTAGCCTAGAAACTGTGTGATAATAATTTACTCCCTTTGTTTTTTTTCCTCCCTTTTTAATCATCTATTAGAACTTTTAATTAAATCACAGAGATAAAAAAATGAAAAATCACAATTAGTTAAAAGTTGAATTTTTTTTTTGAAATACCATAACATTTAGATTACTCTTAATTATACTCCGGTCCTTTATATAAGCAACAAACAAAATCAATTAAAATTGTTGAAGACAATAAATATGTAAAAAAAAAAAGTCTATTTCTTTTAAAATATGCCATTATATATATAGGAACTAGATGAGAGAGAGAATCAATAGGGAAAAAAAAGGTCAAAAAAAAGTATGGCGAGCAGCTACACGTAATCAATTAGGAATAAAAATTTTAAAAAAATACATTAAATGTCCTAACATCTCTAAAATATAACTTATAAGAAGGATTCCATTTTAAAAAAAAATTGTAAGTTAAACCACAGAGAATATATTCACATTAATTTCTTTCACATCTACAGCAATCACAAGATCAAAGAGAGAAGCATGTTCGCAGAATGCATTGATAAAAGCATTTTTGGAAACTAGTTTTATCAATTTCTTGATATAAATCATTAGGAGAATCCCATTTAAATTCAACTAAAATATGAAAATTTAAAATCAGGCCTACACCTTAAACAAATTCCTAATCAGGCCAAGAGGCCATTAGAGATTTATAAATATTGTTAAAAGTCTAAAATACCTTCTATGATTATAATATAAGCTGCTATCTTTATATTTTCCTTCCTCACAAATTTTTTTCTTGAAATTTTTTTATCGGATTTTCCTGAAATTTGAAAATAGTAAATCTTTAGCATATGATAGGAAATTAAAACCCATTCCTTGATTCACATTAATAATTACTCTAGTACCATCATCAATGTAATAGTATAGGTCACTAATGGATTTTAATTTTGGATGAGTTTAATTTCTGCTCAATTTTAATATTGATCCATCCTCCATAT
The DNA here is from genome assembly GCF_004799145.2 of Neltuma alba. Lineage (NCBI taxonomy): Eukaryota > Viridiplantae > Streptophyta > Magnoliopsida > Fabales > Fabaceae > Neltuma > Neltuma alba. The sequence continues at coordinate 35,675 of NW_021633825.1, forward strand.
ATTTAATAATATATACACATATAATTTTTTTTATTAAACCACGTACACTTTTTTTTTTTGATAAAATATATGTGCATTGTAAGAGTGGAAAACTTATTCAAACGACGAACTTTTTACAAATTTTAGATTGAGGACAGTGTTATAATTTATTGTTTTCATATTTTAGGAAAAAAATCTGTAAGGGAGAAAAATATCAAAGTATAAGCTCATATTTTAATTATAGAAGGGCATTTGATCTTTTAGCAATATTCATAAATTTCTAGTTAGGCCTTTTGGCCTAATTAAGAATTTATTCAAAATGAAAGCTTAATTTTAAATTTCAGTATTTCCACTGGATTCAAATGAAAATGTCCCTAAATCATTTTAAGAGGAAAAATGACTGTGAAACTACTGTACTAGATTTTCCTAAAAATTTATCCATTTAACCTTATGCTTGGTACGAAGGAATTGAAAAGAAAGGGGAAAAACAAAAATTATTAATAAATTCAAGTAGAAAAGTAAATATCCTGCGCTGCATAAGAATCAAGGCTCCCCATCGAGCGCAACTTTGCGGAGAGTGCAGAAAGCATGGATGTCTATCCAGTAAATATGTTTCTATTTTCTGAATTCTGGTTTGTTACCACCCATCTGCTTTTGCAAATGATATTTAAATACAAAAATCCACAAGAAGAAAGTTGGATGGCTCAAAAGAGAGTAATGCAAGTTAAGTGTGAAACATAGAGCTAAACTTGTATTCTTAGCCATCCCCACACAACATTTTTGGTACTAAACGATGCTTCACTCACTCTGAAACACTTCAACCCTCGCAACACAACAAAAATTCAGCTAGGGGGAAGAGGCAAACTTGCTATCTAAATGTAATCTTATATGCTTACATTGTAAACTAAAGAATCATAACAAGACGCTATACTTTCAGCTTAGGCTCCCATGACAAGCAATTGCATGAATAAAACATATTCAAGAGGACATCTATTCACAAGCTCAATCTCCCGAGCGTTATTGGACAGTTTTCACCTTCCTAACGTCTCACACTGATTGATGCTCCCTTGTGCCTGCTTGTTGAGGCGGTGTTGTTGGACCATGAGGATCGCTTGAACCCCCCACTAAGTACGGTAGATGCTGCAGCTGCAGAAATTTTCCTTCTTTTAGATTCTAGCTCCAGCCTTCTCTTATCTGACATGGAGGAGCCAGATGCTCCAGAAAAGATGGATGCCGCATTGATTAGTGCCCGCTTGTCCTTTCTATTTTTGTCGAACTTGCCAGAAAACTTCACTTTTGCTGCAGTGGCAGCATCTTGTTCTGTAGCTGGAAGCAGTCTCATTCCAAGGCCTCTTTTCCGGGAGGCAGCCTCCTCTTCCGCTACTCTTTTCTTTTGGCTCTGAAAAAAGAAAAAAGCAAGACTGATCACTGCTGAAGAGTGGCATAATTATAAGAAATAAAATCTAGAAAGGTCAGAAAGGAAAAGGAAATTAGGAACAAAATAATAGAAAAAATGTGATGAGCTCAAAAAACATACTCGAAGTTGGGCCCGGAGACTCTTGTTGAGAGCATAATCATCCGAATGCCTGGCATCAGATAGTCGCTGCAGACGCACAAGCACTGGCTCAGCTTCCTTCTTCTTCTTCAGATCTTGTTCCTGGTGTTCAAGACGATAAAATGGATCTGAAAGCTTCCCTCTCTCTGTAAAAGAGTGTTTATAATGAAGTTAGTTAAATAGTACTCATATTGGCAAATGCTCTTTGCCAAGTATTCTGTTAAAGAATCACCATATAAACATTGTAATTAGTGGCCACTGAACAATTCACAATAATGTGAATAGCTGCTTTGCTTGACCACAGCAAGAAAGGCTGAGAAAGATGAAGCACTGGACTTATTATAATAAGAAGAGGGAACTTGGTCCATCCAGAGGAAAAGCCATTAGAACCCTGAGTCTACTGCAATCTTTCCCTCCTTCACCAACAAAGTTAGATTCATGGGACTCTTGTACATCTGTGGACAGCGTTTGCTATGTCTTGCTTAACTTTTTCTGTCATGGAAATAAACTTCATATTTTTGTCGAGAAATCTTGTTATCTTGCTTAGCTTTCATGTGACTCTTATACATCTTGATAATCTTTTTTCTATCTCTCTCTCTCTCTCTATATATATATATATATATGGCTAGAGCGAGGTGTGGGTAATGAATAAAGATTTTAAAATCTCAATAGGCATGATTTCTTTCCCATTACATACCTTCATCAGCAGGTAATTCGAGTGTTTCTGCATCCTCAACATCATAAACCTCAGTTTTCTTCTGGGCCCCACTGATAATGACATACTCACAGTTCTTCGGATCAGTTTGGATAACAATCTCATGCTTACAGCATGCGGACTTCATGGTGAAGCTCCATATCTGAAGGAACCAAGAAACATTAGTTTTATAAAATGGTCAACAGAAAATGGGCAGAATAGAATTTAAAAAAAAAAAAAACCCGAAGAAGCTTTAGAAGAACATGATGCACGCTGTGTGTGTGAGTGAGTGACAGAGAGAGAGCGAGAGGGAGAGAGGGAGAGAGAGTCAATAGGCACGGACAGGATCTTGTATTTCTTCCTCAATCTCTAAAGCATTAATGTGAAAATGATAACATACCTTTGCCACCAAAACCATAGTAAACTGTAAGATGCTTTTGCAATCATATGCAACATACCTTTGTAGAATAGTAATTTCCGACTTGCTTTTTCTCTGCATTGAACCGCACTCCCTTTGCAATCATAGAATTGCACCCTCCACACCATATATTAAAAGGCATTTCAAACCTGAAAGAAGTATAATTCAAAATTATGGAAAAATAGTGTCAACACTGTATCCCAGGAAAACCAATTTAAGCTTTGATAAGAAAGAAGGCCATTCAAGGACCACTTTCTCTAGCTTATTTACATATCAACAAATGTTGAAAGTAATCACATAGACTACCAAAGCAGTTTATTAATGTGGATGAACAGGTTCCAACATATAATAAATCTTGAAAGTTAAGGATCCATTTTCAATCAAAATTATTCATCAAGTGATCACTAGAATATAATCATGAGTCTCATATAATTTAGATATTATTTTCCTTCCTAAACCATGCACCTACCAAATTCAATTATCCAGAATGTTTCATCTTCCAGACTAGAGCACTTCTTGCAAGATAATTAACAACTTTGCAGCGAAGACCACCCTCTCAAGAAGGATAATAGACAGAAAGAATGACAGTATCGTAGCTACTAGCTACTGTCACTGCAATTCATTACCTTATAATCAGAATACCCTGATCTAATTTTCTTGCTCTCTCCCTCAAGGCATGCTGACCATGAAACTTGTTCAGAGAACCCTGAAAAGGAAAACATGATGTAAGCCTCCGGATATCATACTGTTCTAGACAAGAGCAAAACAAAGCCTCTAAGCAAGCATACCTGACTCGGGTCCCATTCTGGAGGGTAGTAAAAGTTGTCTGCTCGGGCAGCCGCAAGTGAAGACTGTAGAAATCAAAATAATGTGAGTTTAGTGTGTTTACTAATGACAAATCATCTATCAACTAACACTACCAGAAAAGCATGGAAGTAGCAAGCCTTTATAGTCCTTATTCTTTTGTTAGGGATTAAACAGGGATTGGTAATAAAAACAGAAATTTTCATGCTCAGAAGTCCATAAAAGATCAACTGCACTCACATATCGAACAGATAGTAAAATTTCAAAGCTGCTCTTAAAAAGAATTCCGTCAAGAAAAAGTTGTAACAGCTTTAAGAGCTCGCTACATAGATTTCAACTGAAACTTGCGTAGATAATCAATGCCATTGCAAACGGAAAATCAATCATAACCCAACCTCTTGATTATTAGTTATCCATTTTTGCTTTTTAAGAACCTTTTTTATCTTAATCTAATCTATAATAATGGCATAATGCCACAAATAGCACACATAATTTACTAGATAACAAGATTTCTCGACAAAAATATGGAGTTTATTCCCATGACAGAGAAAAGTTAAGCAAGACAAAGCAAACGCTGTCCACAGATGCCACAGATGTATAAGAGTCACACGAAAGTTAAGATTATCAATCACAGAACCCCAAGGAACCCCCCAACCCCAAACACATGCCCAAAAGAGGGGAAAACTGAAACTCCCTTCCAATCTAACAAAATTAAGATCAAAACGAGTTCTGCTATGTCCTCAAGCTGCTATATTCGCCACACCAAACTAAATGAATATAAGCTAAAATTCCAAAGTTACGATTAATATAAACCATTAATCAGCAAAAAAGGCACGGAGATTAAACCGAAACCCTAATCCACATAGAACGAACTAAAAATTCTCGTACCATTTTTACTTATTCTTCTTCGGGTTCGATGAATTCCTCACAGTTGCTGTCGTTCGAGAAAGGTCTCAGATTTCAGAAAGTTAGATCGGAATGGATCAAATCACCGTTAGTACGAAGCAACCCCGACCTCCCTGTTCCGCGGAACGCGTCTTTTGTTTCTGATATTTTATTCGTTCCTGCTCCTTGCAATAAATTACTTAATCCTCGCGGATATGACGTGGAATCATTATACATATATTTTACCGAAATAAAAAATTAGAGTAAAATATTTCAAACTAAAATAGTCATATTGATTTTTTTAAGGAAAAATAAAATTGGAATCGTTGTACTCAAAATTGATATGATTCAAGTAATCTAAATTGTGACGGCGAAAAAAAAAAACAGCAATCTAAATTGTGGAGCACCGTGTTAGTTAAAATTTATGAAATCAAATAATGTTTTCAAAAACACATTACATTTGGGAAAAACAGAAAATTTCGGATAAAAATATTTTTATACTGTAATTTTGTTGAAGTTATGGTTTCATCTTGTTTGCAATATTTTATAGGGAAAATCCCAAAAAAGTCCTAGGAATATGAGAAATTCCAGATTGGGTCCTGGAATTTCAGAAATGACAGAATAGGTCAGTGACCCAATGTGTCATTTGTCAAATTAAGAGGAATTGACAACTTTGCCTTCATTTGCATTCATTCACTACGATGATTTAAGGAATCACTATAAGGGTTTAGGTGTTATCTAGATTCGTGTAACGAATAACTACTCACTTTTTCATAGTCAGTTGTCTTGTTATTAACTACAACTAATTTTGTAATCACTAGAACAATGTAAGCATTACCTAGATTTATGTAGAGAATAACTACTCATTTTTCATAGTCAGGTACCTTATTATTAACTACAACTAATCTTGTAATCACTAGAACAGTGTAAGCGTTACCTAGATTTGTTTAGAGAATAACTACTCACTTTTGCTTAGCCAAAGGCAAAATTGTCAATTCGCCTTAATTTCACAAATGATAGATTGGGTCAATGACTCATTCTGTCATTTTCAAAATTTAAAGACCCAATATGAGATTTTGTATATTCCAAGAGCTTTTTCTGGGATTTTTCCTATTTTATATTTATGAGTATTAACTTCAGAAAGAATAAAAAATAACTTCAAAAATATAAGTGATAAGTTTATTATTCTTTAATATTGTTAATAGATAATATTAATAATGATTATCGATTAAATTAAGTTTTTTTCCCTGTATCCTCCTGTTGGAACCATGTTCAAGACACTATCAAACACTAATGTGGGCATCCTTCAGTAAAAATTTAAACATTAATTTGTCATATTATAAGCGACTAACTCTTTTTTTTTTCTTAAAGTATAGGTATTTTTCTATTGAAGACAATCCTATTCGAAACACTATTAAATACTAAATGCAAATATTTTTTTTAGTGAAAACTTAAATAGGGATTCGTCATATTCTGAATGACTAGAGTTTTTTACTAGGTCTAATCTCATCGGTATGAAATTACGATTGGGAAAGGCATATTATGTACATAGCTTCAAATATTTGTTGGGCTCAATAAGTCAAACCATTTAACTCAAAAAAGTGGGTTGGGCCCAAAAAAAAATAGTTCAAATGCAGGTTGGTCAAATTGACCCGCTTTGCTTGGCAAACGCCGAACGGGTATCTTTTTCCTGTTTTTAATTTGTTAAACTTTGCCTAACTCATCCTAGCCTAAATTTATGTCCACCAAAAGTATTTTTACTAATATCATGGAGATATTTTTAAAAAAAATAAATCTGTGGATGTATTGATCAGAACAAGCTTACAAAATACTACCTCCGGTCTTTAATATAAGATCTTGTTTGACTTTTATTTTGGTTCTAAATATAAGATTCCAATCTACTTTATTTCTCATATTTATCTATTTTTTTCCAAGATAGTCCTTTAATAATGGTAGTTCTAGATAACAAACTTGATTAGCAAGGATATTTTAAGAAAACAATATCTATTCATTACAAATAACTAACTTAACTAAGTTCTTTAATCTCCCCAAATTAATCAATTGGGTCTTATAATTAGGACCGGAGGTAGTAGCTAATAATTTAAAACAATCAAAATCTCTTTTAATCATCCATCCCCTTTCTATAGATTAAATGCCAGCGGGGATTTAAACCCATATATGTATTTTAAAATAATACAGTAAATTTAGGCACTTGTTATATTTCATATATTAAATTATAAAGTGGACCTATATGTATTCATACATTGATTAAGGGCGTGTTTGGATATCTCCAGAAATGCTTTTTAAAAGTATTTTTTTGCAAATCAAGATAAACTCCTCTACATATTTTCTTTGTATACTGTAAAATCACTTTTAAAACTATAATTTGATTTCCATCTAAACACTCTTTTAATTTGTAAACAATACATGATCTTCCAACTTATTATTTTCATGTGTCTCTCTAACTTTTGTTTTGGTTGCTAAACATAATATTCTTTTACTGAAGACAATCTTATTTGAGATATTATTGGGTACTAAATATAGGTACATCTTCTGGTGGAGATTTGAATTTTTGTTTACCATGTCGTAAACAACTAACTCCTTCTGTTAGATTCCATTTTATTAGGGCCTCTTGACTTTGACTGCCATTTATCTTTTTTTTTTTTAAATTTCTTTAATTCTGAGGAACATTTTTCATTGGGAAATGGTCCTCAAGCCTATCATTGATTTCTCCACTAGTCCCTCTCGGCTCTCTCGTTAAAAATAGTGAATTACACAGCTTCATCACTTATCAAGCAGTCCAAACTCTCGAGTCTAATCACATGAAATAGTAAAAACCCACATAAACCCCCCTTTTTTTAATCCCCCTGCAATTATATTATCTGTTAAAACTAGTGTTTATATTAAAGACTAGAGGTAGTAAATACAAGTTAGTCAAATTGATACGCTCTGCTTAGCAAACGCGGAACGGCTATCTTTTTCTTATTTTTAATTTGTTAAACTTTTGCCTAACTTTTCCTGACCTAAATTTATGTCCACCAAAAGTATTTTTACTAATATCATGGAGATTTTTTAAAAAAAAATTAATATATGGATGTATTGATCAGAACAAGCTGACAAAATAGTTAATAATTTCAAATAATCAAAATCTCTTTTAATCATTTACCACCTTTCTATAAGGCGACGGTCGATTAAAAATGTCCAAATTATTTATCTAACATTAGGTTTATAACCTCCTCCCCTTTTCAATAATGTAATCATATCTATCCAATAAATTTATAGTTTTAGCGCAATCAGAACCTCGATTGATTTAGATTAGTCTTGGTGGCTAATAACCTCATAAAAACCAGATGCCAAAACAAAAAACTAACAATTGGAGACCATGAATTTTTTTAAAATTTCAAAAAGATAAAGGTTCTTAAATGATTTTTTTAACGCAAAAAAAAAAAATTTAGGTGGAGAAAAATGTCATTTCTGAGGTTCCATACCATTTGCGAGTGGGCCTATATATAGGTATTTTAAAATCATACTGTAAATTTAGACACTTATTATATTTTATACTTGTGTTTGCCACGTTATGAAAGAGTAACCCTTCTTTTAGATTCCGTTAGTGCCTCTTTGACTTTGAGTGCCATTTATATTTCTTTTTTTTTTTTTTTAAATTTCTTTAGTTGTGAGCAACATTTTTCATTGGGAAATGGTCTTCAACCCTATCATTAATCTCTCCACTAGTCCCTCTCGACTCTCTCGTTAAAAATAGTAAATTACACACAGCTTCATCACTTATCAAGCAGTCCAAACTCTCAAGTCTCATCACATGAAACGGTAAAAAATCCACACTTTTCAACTCCCCATCCGATCCCCACTATTCTCTCTGAACTCTTCAGTTCCTCTCATAAACCCTATTTTTTCTGAATCCTCCTGCAATTTTATTATCTGCTAAAACTAGCCGTATAGATATATATATATCTCTCTCTCTCTAAGATCCTCCATGCTTTCTTTCTCTCTATCATCACCTGCCTTTGCCTCTTGTTCTTTGTTCTTTTTTTACCGCCATGGCTTTCAAGTTCTCTCACTTAAATGTTCTCCTCATACTTCTATGGTTATCCTTACTCTTATTTCTCTTCCATCATCAGTACTTCATCAATAACACCTCCCAGAAACAATTCGCAGAAGAATGTTTGGCCTCTCATGATCACTCTTTGATAATCAGAGGAAGAGGCAGAAAGACTCTGGCCATCAAATTTGACTTCTCTCCAATTCTCAAGCACCACCACCACCACCACCGCGAGGAACACTCGTCGGAGACTGAGCCGGCGGCAAGAGAGATCGACCCGCGTTATGGCATCGAAAAGCGGAAGGTCCCAACGGGTCCAAACCCATTACACCATTAATGGATTTGCTTGAGAAATGGGCAGTGAAGAAAGAAACAAAACAGGAATAATGGTTAGTGGAAGTTGTTATGAAATAAATCTTAATTTAGCTAATGCTTTTGATTTCTCTTTTTTCTTCTTTTATAGGATTTTTGCTTATTTCTCAATAGACCAGAAAAATCATATTTTATCTGCCTAGCTAGCTACGATGTGTGTGATGATATTTTCAAGCATGATAAGTTCTTTTGATTTTAATAAAATACTAATTGATAATTGATGCCATGTATGTGAATCTTTTTTCCCCCCTCTTTGAAAAGTAACTAATGTGAATCTTGCATGTTATTGCATGGAATTCGAAAAATTAGTCACTTTATAGATATGGTTCATGAATGGTATATATATTTTTGTTAGGAGTAATATATAACGATTTATCAAAATAAATTTAATACATTGTAGAATAGTTTTTCCAGCAACCGTAAGTCAACTAATAAATTTCCAGATGGTTGATGAAAAAACAAACAAATTGCCATATAATATAATAGGATAGAAGTAACCAATGGAACTTGGGTTTAACAAAAAAGTTAATCCCATAACGTGACGAATTAATATTTGAATTCCTACTAAAAAAGATATCCACATTTAGTACTTAACATAACAGTGTCTTAAACAGAGTTACCTTCAATAGGAGAATATTTATGCCTATGAAAAAAATATAATAGTCAATATAATCACTTTTTAAATTTAATATTCTGATAGTAGTCCTTCTTTTAATGATTTTTAGGGACTTAATTGTTGTTAATTTTTTCTTTTTGACTTAAATGCCATCCACTTATATAATATGTTACTTTCAGTTAATAAACAAATTAACGCAGGAAAATTATGCTTCTTTTGGATTATACATATATATATATATATATATAGAGGTAATCATATAGATTTACAAAAAAACAAACTATATATATTGAAGGGTTTCTTTCTTTCTTTCTTTTTTCTGGACCTTCAGGGTTTCAGTGCACTTGGTTTTTGATTACCGTGAAAATGTCACAATTGATGAGATTCATGAAAGAAATATGGGGTTGACGTTTTTTTTTGTTGGATAGGATATATATGAATGTGACTTTTGGTGAGTGATCGATGATAAAGAAACAAAGTAACTGAGACGGCACGGCACAAAACTGAAAGGGTTTCTATGGCGGAAGAGACTGAATGTGACTATATATACTTAAAATGAGTATGGCTGATATAAATAAAAGGCATAGAAATTAGTTGGTGAAGAAAAGAAAAGAGCATAGAAAGTTCTATGAAGAATACTACTCCCCTAATAGCCTGAAATCTAAATTGTAGTTGTTTAAACATTCAATGTGTTTTTATCATTTTTACTTCTAATTAATTTTATATGTTGCATTATTAAAAAGTTAACAACTTGGCATACTACATTCTCTTTAATACTTTTTCTCTCTTATTTGTCATTTCTATGCTTAGAAAAAAGTTTATTTCTTACATATTTAGTACTTTTAACTAATTTTAACTATTTTCTTAAATCATGTAATTCGGTTATCAAGTTCTCATGAAAAGGACTGAAGGGGGTACCACTCAAGTCCTTGATGTAAGTTACTTATAACATATTTTTGCATACCAAGTAATGTATTAAATTGAAATTTTTTTTTAATTTTACCCTTATTAAAGTTTTCTCTCTTTACATTTAATAATTATTCTTGTATCTTTCGTTTCTTTCTCTCTTTCCAATGAGAATTAAACAAAAATAAAATTAAAGTAAGTTTAAATATACTACAAATGACTTATATTTAAAATCAAAACTTCTTCCTAAACAAAAATAAAATTAAAAAGTAAGTTTAAATATACTACAAATGACTTATATTTAAAATCAAAACTTCTTCCTACGGCTTACATTTAAGATGAGAGTAGTAATACACTTGATAAATGGGACTCCTATCATTAAATAAGATTATAGTCCTGCTTCCATGCTTTGTGGCGAAAGAATTTTTTTTTTTTTTTAAAACCCTCTAGACAATGATTATATCATTCATTTCATCTATGCATTTATAAAGTCTATAACTAATAACTTGCATATGTAAATGACACAAATAGACTTGTAAATATGAAATTCTTGACATCTGCAATTATTAAATGAAATTTAAGAGACATATGTGCATGTAATTTTCTTACAGGGCTGATGGCAAGATATAGATATATATATATATATATTGCATCACATCTATAGGCAATACTATTTTTTATTTTCGGTATTATATATATGTGACAAGCATGAAAAGTCATCATTTGAAAATTAATTCAATATTCAAATTCTATTAGAATTATTTGAACAAGAAATCGGACCACAGCCAACGTATAAAATAAATGAACTATCTAAATTAGAATATCAGACTCATACAAACTATTCAGAGAGCACATTAAAATTGAATTAATTAGCATAATTTTGAATATTTACGAGTTTAATATTACTAAACTATATTCATTATTCATGCATTTATTAATTTCTTGTTTGTATCTTAAACTTGTTCTAAGGACCTCTTTGTTATAAAATAAGAATGAAAAAAAAAGCGTAAATCAGAGAGGAAGGTATAGAGATAGAAAATCTTAAACGATAAATGAAAAGCAAATGAAAGGATTAATTATGCCCGGAAAAAAAAAAAAAAACGAGTGTGTGTTGTGTGTGTTTGAAGAGTAGCTGAAGACAGAAGTTAAAAGTTCAACAATGTCATGAAGGCTATGGAGAAAAAATTGTGGCTGGCTTAAGTAGTGCATCGTCGGTAAACCATTAATAAAATATAGGCTTTTCCATCAGTCAAGGAATCATTTCTGTGAATGCCTGCACCCCTCTGTCTATGTATTACCTCCTATCTTAAATATAAGACTTAATTAACTAATTTAAATAAATTAAAAAAATAAATTAAATTAGTTATTTGTAATAAATAAGTATTGTTTTTCCTAAGATATCCTTGTTAATCAAGTTTATTGGCTAGAATTATTATTATTAGAAGGAGTATCTTGAAAAAAAAATGAATAAATTTGAAAGACAAAGTGAATTTGGGTCTTATATTTTGAATCAAAATAAAATTCAAACGAAATCTTATATTAAAGACGGAAGGTAGTATTGTTTATAAACATAATAAGGAAGGCATCACCACACATATAACAACAATAACAATAATAAAATAATATTTGTTCTGTCTTTAATATAAGACTTTATTATTAATTTAATTTTAATCCTAAATATAAGGCTTATTTTTTATATTTATTAATTTTTTCTAAATTACCCCCATTGATACTTCCTCAACCATAATCAAATAGAAGAGAGATAGAGGATATTAAGGAAGACGATTACGGTATTTAGAAAAAAATATGTCATATTTTTTGTAATTAATTAACTTACCTAACTTTTTTAATTTAATCAAATTAGTTAAATATGTCTTATATAAGTATCGGAGAAGTCCAATGAATAGCAATTTGAATATGACAATATGAGGCCAAAAATTTTCAAATTTATCAATAATTGAGGACATCAACATTTAGTAATGCGTGCGTGCCAATAGTTTTGCATCCCAATAGAACATAATCCTTTTATTAGTGGGATGTTGCGAGCTCAATCCTATCTATAATTTTAAACTGTTAGTATCTAATCTTTTAATTCAGAAATAAAAATACTAGTGATAATAACGTATGTAAAGGAAACAAGTTGCAGCGTATGGTGTGAGTGATCAAAGAAACCATGATTATACATCACTATGGAAATTTTGAGAATGGATTTTAATGGTTGAGTGATTAATATACAATTACACTTGTGGATGGAATAATTGGAATTGGATTGAGCATGCAACAGAAGATTTCCCCAGTGTTCGCTTCATTTTAGTGGTGCTTTATGATGTTTTTATACAGATACTACCTCCTCCCCTTAATATAAAATATATTTAATTAATTTGGATAAATTAAGAAAAATATTTAAGTTAGTTATTTGTAAAAAAATATGTGCTAATTTTTTTTTAAATATCCTCTTAAATAATTTGGATTGAAACTACCTTTTGATACAAATTCTTTTAAGATATACAATCAATAAGATTAGTTTGAATAAATAAGAGGGACAAAATGGATTTAAATGTTATATTTAGGATCAAATTCAAATCCCATATTAGCTCTTATATTAAAAATAGAAGGTGGTATTATACATATGCCATCTCTTCCTTCTAACTCAAATAATCAAAATCAATATACACTCTCTTGTCTAAAATACAAGAGGTCTTCTAAAAAAAAGTTTTCATACAAAATATAAGAGGTTGACATATCAATTAATGATAGTTTTCACTTTTATCACTTGTTACAAGGGGGAGAGAATTTTAAACGCAAGAAAAATGAAAAAAAGATTTTACTCACATTCTTTAATAAGTTTGCAAGAAAACTTAACAAACCTCTTATATTATGGGTGGTAGGAAATACTACCTCCAGTCTTAATTATAAGATCTAGTTGACTAATTTAAAGAGATTAAAGAAAGAAGTTAAGTTAGTTATTTGTAATAAATATATGTTGTCTTTCCTAAAATATCCTTACTAATCAAATGTATTAGCTAAAACTATTATTGCTCGGAGGATTACTTTGGAAAAAAAAGTATAAATATGAAAGACAAAGTGGATTAGAGTCTTATATTTAGGACCAAAATAAAAGTCAAACAAGTTCTTATATTAAAAACCAGAAGTAATATATAATTAAACATTACTTTTGATTTTTAATATAAAATTTAGTTTGTAGTTGAAATCAAACCACAAAAACTAATACATCCGTTAGCTTTAAATATAAAAACTAGTATATGTATTTGTTTTGATACTAAACGTAAGATCATACTTCAATTCACTTTAAAAATATAGTTATAAAGATTAGTTTATCATATCTTATATTATGAATATAAAATACTCTTCTGGGCCTAAATATAAGACTCTTATACTGTTTTATACTAAGACAGTATAAGAGTCTTATATTTAGGATTAGTGGAGCAGTTTTTTTTTTTTTTTGGTTGAATACAAGGAAATACTTGGGGCAGGATCAAAACCGTAAAAGGGCGACTTCAAAGCCACTATTGGCTGAGGTAGTATATTGTCAACGAGTTTTTTGGTTGTTGGAATTTTTGGATTAGGCTGCCCAATTAAACTGATAGGGTAACCCATCGTCTTCTTTTCTCTCTATCACACACAGTTATAACAAGGAAGGAGTATTAAATAGGAAAATTTTCCAAAATAATATCTATTAAATTTTAAAATTATAAACTAGTTTTATTTATTACACTCTAATAATAATAACAGTTATTTGAAAAGTAAATACAAATTGAAATTCAACAGGCTTTTTTTTGTCCTGGGAGTTGATTACGTGGAGAGAAAATTGCCATAAGGTTTCGTGTAAGAGAATTAAATACAAAAAAATCTTTTTAAATCATCAAATTAATCTGAAGTCTTAAGTTTTGTTTGGTTAATGAGAGGAAGGGGAGGGGAGGGGTTTTAATAGAAGGAATAGGAGGGGAGGAGAGTGGAAGGATTTTAATATTACCTTATTTGGATTTATAAAAAAGGAGGGAGATGTTTTAATATTATCTTGTTTGATTCATGAGGAGAGAGGAGGAAAAAATATTTCAAAATGGACAATTTTGTCCTTATTTTATTTAAGATTATTTTTTCAAATTTAAGATTTAGGATCGTATAGTGATATTAAAAATAAATATAGGCATAATGGTTATAATATGACAAAATATTACCCTTTCCCTCTAAATCCTTCCAATTTTGGAGAGAAGGTTGAGGAGGGGAGGAGAGGGAAAATTTTAACCTAAAATTTATGTGTTGCCAAATAAGGAGAAATTATTAAAATCCTTCCCTCTCCCTCCCCTCCCCTTCCCTCCAAATCTCTTATACCAAACGCACCCTTATGCTGTGTTTGGTTCGACGGTGGGAAGGGGAGGGGAGGGATTTTAATCAAGGGAAGAGGCGGGGCGGGGTAGCTACAAAAGGGAGGGGAGGGAGGGGGAAGGGAGAGGAGGGATTTTAATGATCTCTTATTTGAATTGATTGGAGGGGAGAGGAGGGAGCAATTTTAATAATACTTTATTTTGTTCTAATAAAAAATTGACTATTTTAATATCATAAAATTTAAATGAATTTTCTCACTTTTTTATTTTGTTAAGATATAACTATATATATAATGCAATTCACTAATTTTGATTTACAAGACAAAGTTACACACTTATAAGATATCCATATAAAAAGTTGAGTGATAGATTTCAATTAGAGAAAAGACCTTGAAGGTGAAAGAAAATACCAACGGCCTTTTGGAATTAGAAGAAGAGGGAAGAAAAAAAGGTTTACAAATACCCCCTAATTTTGGAGACAATTATCTCAACAGAAATCTTTTGTGTAGAAATGTTTACGACTGATTAGGGGTTAACAAATCGAAAGGGTATATAAGAAATTAAAATATTATTTCTCATCTCTCTTCCAAAAAACCTCACTTTTAGAGGGGAGGCAAGAGAGGGAGAGGAGCGGAGAAGAGCCCTTTCCTCTATAAAAAATATATTAACCAAATGAGGGCTCCTCTCCCCTCCTAAAAAATTGCCTTAGCCAAACAAAAGGAAGGGAGCAACTTCCTTTCCCTCTCTTCTGAAAACCCCGTACCAAAATAGTGTTAGGGGATTTCATTACAAGATATTTCATTTGTTTAATTATTACATTGCTCTTATTTTTTTTAACAACCAAAAGAACAGTTGTGAACAACTTAAAGTGTAACAAATATCTACAATTCATGTATTACATTTTTGTGATGTGTCGAGAAAATAAGTTATCAATACCTATTGTGATAGTTGTTAATCATTACACCTTAAATTGTTAATAACTACTTTTTCAATTATCAATGCATATTAAAAAAAGATAAAGATAATTTAGTAATTAAACAAGTGTAATCTTTTGTAATAAGGTCACTTAGAACTTCATATTAATTCATGCCAAAAAAAAAATTCATATTAATTGATTTTAAAAAACTTTTTTATATTTAATTCTTTTGACAGCACTTTGTTGCAATTTTCCCTTATCTCTGAGCCAAAAGCCGGTGCGCATTCCCCTCTACTCCGTCGTAAATCAGTAATTGCATCTCCGAGATTCCACAACTCGCTGTAAGAAACTGAGAATTTAAAACCGCCGATAGTAGTACGGCGTCTTTGTTCGTCCTTCCATTGCGGAAACTTGTAGAATTTGCAGCACAATTCATGGCTTCTTCACTCTGTTGTCCGCTGCCACTTGGAATCCCCCTTGCACATTACAAGCCTCCATCGAGGCTACCAGTTCCATCTCTGGCTGTGGCCGCTTCTTCGGACCCTATTGTCACTTCCAGTTCATCTGGAGAATCAACAAAATTGATCACGTTTCTCGGAAAAGGTGGCTCTGGCAAGACCACCTCTGCCATTTTTGCCGCTCAGGTTCGATTTATGTTGTGAGCTGCATTTTGAGAATGATTCTGAGTTGTAATTAACACTATTGCGATTTCAGATTGACTTTTACTGCGGCAATTAGTTTATCAGGAACCTTGGCATTCCTAGAGAATGTAGTTAAGTTTAGGAGGGTTTATGAACCCAGAATGCAGAGGTCGTCCCTTAGTCAGATTCTAGTGTGAATTTTGGGCGGGCTGCTGTTGGAAATTTCTAAACTATTGTTAGTACTTGTTGCCCATGCCATGCACTGTTCGACACAAAATTCGGACACGGTGGCCCTATTGAGAATGCTGAGAATGGGCGAATTGATATCGGGGGTTTAAAGGCAGTCATAGAAAAATGCCAGCTGTTAGCGACGTTGTGAGGAAAAGTATCAAGTTGGGATCTTTGCAATTCTTTAACGTTGATGCTTTTTTGATTTCTTTGATAAAGGGAGGAGCCCTTTTGAAACCATTTATGATTTTCGATGTAGCTGGAATTTTGCTTTTTGAGTGTGGATTTGAAGCTTGTTCAAACAAGGACTTCACACTGCTGTGACAATCCACTATTTGTTATCTATAAATTGCCCCACTGCCTGTCCATCGCCAAAAAACCTTTCTATACTATATTTGGAACCGTGAATGGAGATATTTTTCAGTGGATCCAAAATATGAAAGAACACAATGTCTAAGATAGTTCTCCATGATTATCTTCATTTTACTCATCTCTTTCTGTATCTATTGGGGGCCTCAGAACTAAAAATTCGGTCTTTTGCTATAAGTGTGCTGTTTTAATGAAATTCAAACTCTTCCGTGTTGGCAAAGGAAATGTAGCTAATCTCTCTCTTCATGTCTTCATGTGTTTTCAGCATTATGCAATGGCGGGACTAAATACATGCTTAGTTGTACATAGCCAAGACACCACCGCTGATTATCTCCTCAACTGTAAGATTGGAAATTCCCAAGTTGAATGCGACACGAACCTTTCAGCTGTTAGATTGGAGACAACTAAAGTGTGTCTTTTGCTCCTCTTCCTTCCTTTACATATGTCATCTCGTTAATTTATTTGTTTTGATGACTTTGGACTCTGGTCTTGGTTTATTAGCGCAGATGCTTCTTGAACCTCTAAATCGTTTGAAGCAAGCTGATGCCAAGCTTAATTTGACACAAGGCTCTCTCGGAGGGGTGGGTATGTAATATTTTTTTTTAAACTAAAATTATGTCTTTATATTTGATGAACGTGATTTTCATTTATTAATTACTTTTTTGGTGGAACAATCTTCTGCTCCTTTGTTTCTATTATACTAGATCGTTGGAGAAGAGCTTGGTGTCCTGCCTGGGATGGACTCAATATTTTTGGCACTTTCACTTGAGAGGCTTGTTGGATTCTTGGGGACTACTGCACCAAAGAACCAACCCAAAAAATTTGATATCGTAATATATGATGGTAGCAGCAGCGATGAAACCCTGCGTATGATGGGTGCAACCAGCAAAGCAAGGTTTGGAATCCCACCCCCCCTTCTTCGGGCAGGGGTGTGCACACACAACACTCTGCCTCTGTTCATTACCTTCGGTTTGATATTTTGAGGTCGCAGGTTGTACTTGAAATACTTGCGCAACTTGGCTGAGAAAACTGACCTTGGGAGATTGGCTGCTCCTTCACTTCTGGGACTTGTGGATGAGGCCATGAGCATTAGTGGCAACAGACCATATTTTGATGGGAAAATGAGTGCTGAAATATGGGACTCACTGGATGAGCTGCTGGCGGTAAGTTATAAGAGTGAACGTTATCTAATTCACTTTCACCTTGATGCAACACCAGTATTGATTATGCCATGTCCAGAGAGGATCCTTTGCCTTCCTAAACCCACAGAGATTTGGTTGCTTCCTTGCGATGGATCCAAACAATCCAACCTCTGATAGTTCTGCATTACGATATTGGGGTTGTACGATCCAAGCTGGTGGACAGGTTTCTGGTGCTTTTGGTGTCACCTCTCAGCAGCTGAATGTAGATTCAATGGATAGAGTAAAGAAAAATTTTTCGCCCTTGCCTTCTGCTTTCATTTCAAGCACGTTGATGAATAGCCCCATAGCGTGGAACAGAATTCTGATGGACCCGGCCAATGAAGAGGCCAGGCATATTCTTACATCATTTGCAAGCCAATGCAGCACTATTACGTCATCAGTTAAATTTGATTCAAAGAGAAAAGTAGTAACTCTCTTCATGCCAGGTTTTGACAAGTCAGAGATCAAGCTATACCAAGTATGTGATATTTTTAAAATCCTATCGTGATCACAATTTCCACTTTCTTCATGCCAGGTTTCAAAACATTTTTTTGGTTTTTTTTGGTAATTGCATGGGAAAGGACGATGATAAAGAATGATAAGAAAGTAAAACCTCAAGATCAGTTTTTACTTATCCCAGTTGATACGTGGCAGAAGCATCAAAACCAGTGGCCAAACTATTTTTCCTATTACTCCTATGGCTAATTCCCAAATTACCCTTAATTCCCGTGTATCAGAGGATGATAAAAAAAATGATAGGAGAGTAAAGACATCCATCCACGAGCTTTTCTGTCTCCGTGGTTAATGAGGAATGCTTTCTGAACCATGGACATCTCTTCAGAAGAATAAATGCCTTGAGTTCAAATGATAACAATATGTAGTTATGTTGTGACTCTCATCCTGATATAAATCTCTTCACTACATAGTTGAAGTGTGCAGATAGTCATGCTGCTGAATTGCTAATTGCATAGGTTTGTTTTATGTATGCAGTATAGAGGAGGGTCTGAACTATTGGTAGAGGCAGGGGACCAAAGACGCGCCATTGCTCTGCCACCAGAAATTCAAGGAAAGGTTGGTGGAGCAAAATTCATGGACAGAAATCTTGTAGTTACATTGCTCTGACTTCTCAAGTGATCTTTCCTTTTCTTTTTTCCCTCTCTCACCCATAATCCCGAGAAAATGCTTTATGTTTGGTGATGATTAAGTGATCATGCCAAGGAATAAGAGCCCGCTGATATTTTATCTGATTGAATGAGTTCAGCCAGATTTTTTTTTTTTTTAATGGTCGTCAAATTCAAACTTCTGTCTTGTTAATTATTCAAAAATAAAATAAATTGATAGTCTTAGCTTAATTAATTACTGCAGCTGTCTCGTGCCTATGTCTTTTGAGCAGCGTTGAGATTATTAGTGTCCAAGCAAATAACATATATATAGATGATCAGTCCCTTAACATGACAAGTGTCATTTATTAATGTAACTAAATAAGACATAAAGGTGGTGACAATGACTAATAAAACAAAATTGAAAAAATAAGGCTTTGTTTGGTCCCAAAAAAAAAAACGAGGCTTTGTCATATTGCATATTTTTCAATGGTCCCAGGCAACATAAATATATTATATACAGATATATTTATTTTCATCATGTTATTTTAATTTGTTGAGACATTTGATATCGTCTATTTTGAATATTGTAATGTAATGAGAGTATTTTATAAGCAAAGGGTCGTTTTGTATTGAATTTTTTAAAAAATACAATTAAAAATAATCTGGGTAATTTATTCCGATCTTCCCTTTAAACAAACGGGAAGCTGCAACAAAAATCAAAATTCCGGCTAAATGCATTTATAGGCAAAGATTTATATATTTATTCTGAAAGCAAATATACATCTTTTACAACTCAACATTTGACTAGGTGTGCGTATATATATCATACACTTCCATTAATGAACTAAGCAGAAAAAAAAATACAATCCTGGGTTTTAAAAAAAAAAACAGAAAAAATACAATGAAATGCACCTAAATAATTATGTAAGTTATTTATAGGATGGGATTTACAAGGATGATGGGGAGGTTAGTTAATTTTGAATGAAAATTGGGAAGATAATTAATGATTATATATGCCATTTTTTTTGGGGGGTTTGTCCCTCACTTTTTGTCAATACATAATGGGTTATAGATTTTGTGACATTTAGCAGTTCATTTTTTCTTTTTTGCCTGAGACATTTAGCAGTTCATACTTCATGAGGCATCCAAAGTTCCACTTCAGGTCTTCAACTAGAGATACTTTCATAACCCGCCACAACAAAGAAATTAATTAAAAGATCGTGCACACACAAATGAACAAGAATGATCCTTTTATATATATACTATCTCCGGTGCTTAATATAAAATCTTGTTTGATTTTTATTTTGATTTTAAATATAAGACTCCAATCTAATTTGTCTTTCATATTTATTCATATTTTTCCTAAGGTAATTTTTGTAAAAATGATAATTCTAGCCAATACACTTTATTAACAAGGATATTTTCAGAAAAAACAATACTTATTTATTACAAATAACTAACTTAACTAGCTTTCATAATCTATTTAAATTAGTCAACTTGCTCTTGTATTAAACACCAGAGGTGGTGTGTGTATATATCTGAGCTTCTAGAAGCTAAACTCACCTGAAAATAATAGAGAAATGGAGAGTTGTTGGGGAGAATATTTCAAGATGGGGAAATGCGAAGGAGAGGAGGTGGTGGATGGAGAAATCATGCCTCTGGTGTTACAACCTGCGGATGAGGAGAATAAGAACGACCTGAAGACGTTGGTGTCGGCGGTGAAGAAGAACAAGCAATGGTTGGAGGAGATGATAGAGAAGAAGAGTGCGGTTCTGGTTTGAGGGTTCCGAGTGAAGAACGCTGAGCACTTCAACCAAATCATCGAAACCTTTGGCTGGGAAGACATTCGCTACGTGGGACCCGCACCTCGTACCCACGTTTACAAGAGTCTGGACTGCCAATGAAGGTCCCCTCTCTCAGTTCATCTACTTCCACCATGAGGTGGTTCTGGTACATCAACACACACACACACACACGTCTCTGTCTCCTTCTTTGTTTCTGGTTAATTTAGATTTCAGTTTGTACATTAATGAGATGAAGGAATATCCGAAGAAAGTGATACTGTTCTGTGAGGTGGCGCCACCAGAAGGAGGAGAGACGCCATTTGTTCCGAGCTTCAAAGTTACAGAGAGGATGGTGGAGGAGTTTCCAGAAGCAGTGGAAGAGATGGAGAAGAAGGGTCTCGCTTACTCTTTCACTGCTCTCAGTAAGAATGACACTTCCTCCATGAGAGGACGCGGCTGGCACGATGCTTTCGCAACTTCTGATCCCAAGCTGGCTGAGATCAGGTAGCCTCCTTTACAACCTAACAAAATACTTATTACTACTTCCGTCCTAATTACTAGCAAATCCAACATGTTTTCTCATGTAGCTAGTTAAATAATTTGAAAAAATTAATGAAGTTACTAAATTACTTGATTATCACATATGTTACGTCATCTCTCTAAAATATTTACACGTGTCATTAGACTATATATTAGTTTATAAATAAGACAAATTAATTTGAAAAAATGATAAATGTAAACTTAATCTGCTCAAAGTAGTTATAATAGGACCAGAAGTAGTAGATATATAATGAAATAAGGAACTTTGAGCATGCATTTTTGTGCACTTGGTGCGGAGCGAGAGCACTTAGAGTGGCAGTCAAATGGAGCAGTGAAGACGAGAATAGGGCCAAGGCCATTAACGAAGGTGTTCGAAGGCAGGAAAGGAAGGAGGATGTGGTTCAACACAGTGGTGGGGATGCACGGCAAGGAGCACAGCTCGGCGGCCATGGAAGATGGGAGCGAGATTGCAGAGAAAGTGGTGAAGAGATGTGAAGAGATCATTGAAGAAGAAAGCATACAGTTTAAGTGGCAAAAAGGAGACGTTCTCTTCTTCGATAACTTAGCCATACTCCATGGAAGAAGACCTCCCGTTCCTCCCAGAAGAGTCCTAGTCGCCATATGCAAGTAGAAATCTCTCTCATGCATTTGGTTTATCAAATATTAAAACGTCTGCGATTTTTCAGCCAAAAATTGCAATTCTGGCCTGCAAAACAGATGTTTGATACTTGATAGTGTATTAAAATTGGGTGTGAATTAAAATAAAGTGAAAGTACATCCAGCGACGCGTTCAACACCGTAATATTATTTTGGGAGAATTTCAATTACGAACCGTTATAAGGAAAAAAAAATTTCCATCCCCCCCCCCCCGAAAAAAATTCTGAATCTCCATTGCAGTTTTCTAGAGGCTAAGTGAAACTAATTTCTGAACTAATTTCTGCAGCCAAAAGATAAAAATAACCCTGGAGGAAGGAAGTAAAAATAGACTACAGATGAGTGAATAAGCAAATGAGAGACAAATAGATACACTTCCCATGAACTCTGCCATAGTCTCCATCTCCATGAGTTGGTAATCAATGCAATGACTGATGATTAGTCTGAAATCAAGTCACTCTGCCATATCTTCATTTGAATATGAGTTTTACGAATAGTCCGTAATCACGTTGCTCTGCCATTGGGAGTCTCATTGTCATTAAGCTCTGCAATTAGTACTCTTCCCTTTTAGATAGTCTCATCTTCTTGATCTAGACTGTTAAATGCTTGTAGTTTGCAATGGGTACATAGTATGTGGAAATGGATATGAAAGGAATGAGTTATTTCACAGGTTGTATAGTATGGAACGCATCTGGTTTGAAGTCTGAATTAATGGGTAAATGTGCTGATTTGAAGTCTAAATGAATGGATAAATGTGTTGGACATGGATGATATTAAACTACATCTAGTTTGAGGTCTGAATGAATGTGTGAATGTGCTGACATGAGTGACATTAGTACACCAAAGAAAGGGAGAAGAACTTGATGCTGTGAAAATCCATATTTGTATTGTAAATTTGCAAATTCAATTGTCTAGGAAACTAGAATTTTATGTTGTGAAAGCTTGTATTTTTGTTGTAAATTTACAAATTGTAGTCGTGAATTCATACATGAAGTACATATAAGTTGTAAGCGAATGTGCTAGACATGGGTGATATTAGACTAACTTGTCTAGAAAAAGTGTAATTTTTTGTTGCTAAAATACATTGTTATGTTGTAAATATGCTTATCGGACTCGTAATAGGTTTAACATGAAGTACATATATAGTCAGCAATTTGGGAAATTTGTGTTGTTAATTGTCGTATTTTTGTTGTTAATAGTTGTACTGTTGTTGTTAACATGCATACTCGAGTAGTGATTCTAAATACCGAGACTTGGACCTTTTTCATATATTGATATTACTCTTCTTGTTAATTGTCCAATTTTAATTGCTAATTCTTATAAAAACATGGATAAAAGGTGTTGCTTTAACTGACTTATTTTAATTGTTCATGAGTTTATTTGTCTTGTTAATCCTCTAAATGCTTGCAATTGTTACAGGTTTTGATTTTTCAAATATGGGGAGGAAGAGCGAAAGAGGAAGAAATTCGAAAAGAAATGCTACATCAAAACTACATGAATGGATCAAGATAGATAGGAAAATAAAGCGATAACGTCTCATGTTATATATTTGTATTGAAAATATAATGTGTATAAATTTGTATTCCAACCCTCCAATCTTATTTCATATATTTAAATTGAAATTGATGCGTATAAAAGACAATCACTAAGGAAATTTTTATGTGAGTTTGCTGATATGTGTATATATATCTGAAAATTACTTTCTTTTATTACTTAAATTATGAAAATGTACAGGTAACTAACATGTGCGTTTGCTTGAGGGAATTTTAATGTGAGTTTGCTGATAAGAAGAGTTTATTCCTAATTGTGATAAGATTTAACAATTAACAATTGCAATATGAAATAGACGTATTTTTCTTGTTAATCTACATATCTTAGTTGCAAATTGGAGTATTTCACTTATGAATAATATCTCCTATATTTATAAATCATCGTGTTCAACTCGTGAATTAAATTAATTTACTTGTAAATGAATATATTTCTTTTGTTAATTTACGTATCATTATTGCAAGTTGGCGTATTCCGCTTATAAATGATATCTCCCAAATTTATAAATCATCATATTCAACCTGTGAATTGAATTAGTCCACTTGTAAATGGATGTATTTCTCTTGTTAATCGACATATTCTTGTTGCAAATTGGTATATCCCACTTATGAATGGCATCTCCAAAACTTATAAATTATCATATTCAACTTATGGATTAAATTAGTTCACTTGCAAATTGACATGTTCTTTTTGTTAATCTATGCATTCTTATTGCAAATTAGCATATTCTATTTGTTATAAACTCATAATAGAAAATTACACTTGGTGGGGTAAAATTGAAGATCCAAAATAATTATTTTTGACTAGTACTAGCTCTATATAATATGTTGCTACACATTATTCACGTATCAATTTCAATCCATTTTTAAAAGTTAAACACCTTATGAATTTATAACTACAATTTGCGAATTTACAACAAAATACTAGTTTTCACAAAAAATTGTAATTTTCCTAGACAACTCGCATTTGCAAATTACAATGCAAATATAGATTTTCACAACATCAAATATAGATTTTCAAAGCATCAAGTTCTTCTCCCTTTTTTCAATGCACTAATGTCACCTATGTCAGCACATTCACCCATTCATTCAGACCTCAAACCACATGTGGTTTAATATCACCCATATCCAAAACATTCGCTCATTCATTCAGACCTCAAACTAGATGTAGTTTAATATTACCCATGTCCAACACATTCACGCATTCATTTAGACTTCAAACCAACACATCCACCCATGCATTCAGACTTCAAACCAGATGTATTCCATACTATACAACCTGTGAAATAACTCATTCTTTTCATACCCATTTCCACATACTATGTACCTATTGCAAACTACAAGCATTTAACAATTTAGATCAAGAAGATGAGACTATCTAGGAAGTAAGAGTAGACTTTGTCTCAACAACGATGTGGTTTTGACTAATTGCAAAGTTCAATGACAACGGGACTCCCAATGGCAGAGCGACACGATTACGGACAATCCGCAAAACTCAAATTCAGATAGAGAGATAGCAGAGTGACTTGATTTCAGACTAATCATCAGTCATTGTATTGATTACCAATTCATGGAGATGGAGACATGGCAGTATTCATGGGGAGTGTATCTATTTGGCTCTCATTTGCTTATTCACTTATCCGTAGTCTATTTTTTCTTTCTTCCTCTAGGGTTATTTTTGTCTTTTTCCTGCAGAAATTAATTTCACTAAACCTCTAGAAGACAGTAAAGATTCAAAATCTTTTGGGAGCAAATGGAATTTTTTTGCTACAGTGATCCTTAACTGAAATTCTTTCTATTATTTTTAATACATTCAACATCCTAATTTTTATAGTGATAGGTATAGCTAAAAAATAACATCAGTGTTTGATAAACTAGGAAAATAAGGGCACCTTTACCGAATGAAAATATGATGGATGGGCAATACCACATTTTAACAATTGATGGATTGAAGTTTAAAACCCACCCGAAGAGAATTTCCCTGCTCCCGTTAAGAATCTTGGTTCCTGCGCGCAACAGATCATTGATGGTATTTTCGAAGACTATTGTATTGCATACAAGGTTTAATTAAGTTTGATTATCCTTTAAATTATGGAATGTTTGATAACATGAAGATAATACTATTTAATGCTTATGCTTAGTATTAGAATGTTTAAAACTACGATCCCCAAAATACAATTTACTATAAAATAAAATGTGAATTTTAAAACATTATATCATTAATTTGTCAAAAAAAAAAAAACAAAAACAAGCCTTCTATCTCTGTAGAAAAAAATAAGTGACCTTCAAAAACTAAAATCTAAAAACGTCGAATCCTCCATAAAATTACACATAAAATATGCCCAATCTACAAATGATACTAAGAATCAAGTGCCACTCGCATTTACAATGCATACGGTATGAAAATAAGCATATCTGAAACAGACTGCTAGACTCCTTAAAGGTGGCAAATCAAACTGCTCTAGACTCTAAACCTCGCCTTCTAAATAAAGATGGGGTAAAGATTATCCTTCCCCCAAAAACCAGGTGCTTTCGGTTATGGGCAACAAAAGAAGATATCATGACGAATTGGGAAAGTGTCACCTTTATAGTGAAGACAAGCTAAACAGAGAATACAAATAGTGACTTGAGATGCTATTATGCTACTTTAGCCAGGTCTTGGCTCTCATTGCTCATGATGATATAAACTTGAATCTTCACTGCCAACTAAGGGCGACTCGACATGCCGCGTCCTCTTCCCCTTCCCATATAGCCATAACCCCTTCCATAATAACCACCTCGATAACGACCACCACCACCTCCACGCCAAGGACCTCGTCCTCGACCACCACGATACCTCACAAAATCACCAAATGTCTGCACCACAGATCAGTAATACACATTTGAACATTAACCCTCCTTTCATCCCTCAAAAATAGAATAGCAAAACCAAAACAGAAATTACCTCAGTGTCAATCTTAATTTGTTCAGGATACCTTGGCCTCCTTCCATTTTGCGGATCGTGATCAAGCGCACTGCTTGAGAGTGAGTCAAAAAAATCATCCTTATGATAAACAGGCTGCAGAAAACACAAATAACAGGATCAAACTTTGCAATGACGAGTATGTAATTATGCATAAAGAATACCTGAGAAACTTAAATTTGCACACAAGCTGTAAAATTCGTACCTTGATCTCAAATTTTGATAATTCACCGTAGTCATCGTCATGAATACCATCTTCATCACTGACATTTTCCTCAGCATCTTTCTCTTTTGAGTGAGACTTGCTGCTTTTACCAAGATGACCCCATACTTCATCCTTATTAAATTTCTCATTCATTGCCATGAAATCAAAATCTTCAGTGAACTCTGCGACTGGGCGTGAACCCTGCAAAAATTCAAACTTCTAGCTTTAACAGGATTGTCATAGATTTACATGTCAGACATCATCTTTAAAATTTAGAGACCTGTCAAAACATTCCTCCCGCCCTGCCTAAACTGTTCTGTTCAGCATCAGCAAGCATAAAAATCGTATATCACATGCACTTAAACCTCAAAGCAGCAAAGACTTCAAGGTCAGAGCAACATTTTCCAGAATTTTGATAGATTATATGTTCTTAAGCGAAACAGTCATAAATATTAATCAAAGAGGGAATTTTTAAGTTCCCCCTTGGCAGCAAGCTCAAAAATTCCAAATCTTCCAATTAATTTTCAGGTTTGGTACAAATAATTATGTCAGAAATCTCTAATTAATCTCAAAGGAAATACGAAACAGAGCATTACCCCCATGGCTCTTCCTCTTCCACGTCCTCCTCTGTAACCATAACTATGATGTGTCTGAATGGGAGCTCCACTTGGCTAGAGTGCAACCAGATACGAAGAATATTAGAAAAGAGACTGATGATATGATAGAAAGAAAAACGAATGTCATAAAAAAATCTCAGAAGAGAATCTCTAATATATGCATGAATGAGGTAGGGATAAGTTCATTTCAAGCATGTAAGAACAAAAACAGAGGTCCCTCAATTATTAAGTAGGGCATACAGTGCATATGCTACCACCAACCACCATGCCTAAACAGACTTTAGATTTTAAATCATTTGAAAATACAGAGCAAAACTTAGACAAATTTAGCCACATAGGACGAAAGTATATCCAAGTTACAAGAATACAGGCCTATCATAACATACAAACATACAAGGACATGCAAAACTAATCTGTGTGCGTGTGATATCCATGCAGAAAGCAAGAGAAAAATACCTTGTGATTGGCCCGTGAAGTTGTTGGCAGTGGCAGTATTGGGGGTTTTGTCTCAGAAGAAACTGGCAAAGACAGCTCTTGAGATGATGTTGATGATACCTGAACCACTTCAACATCCTTATGGGATGTTTGCGCAGGTTGAGATGAAGAAACTAATGTTGGCCCATTCTGCAACAATTGACCTGGAGTTACCAAAGGGACAGGTGTTTCTGTACGTGTGGTATTTAATAACCCAACAACTGCTGGTGCAAATTGAGATGCAGTTTGATATGGCAAACTTGAAGAAGAAATTGCATTAGATTTGCTGGAGATTGGTGGCACTACAGCATTTATATCTGGACTAGATGTGGTCACAGGAGCCAGTGATGGTAAGTTAGAGGCTAATGCAGACGCTGGAAGCAGTACAGTTGGTGTTTTGCTTGGTATTGATCCTGGTAATGTTTCAGAAGCTAATGAAACAGAGGGTGC
The DNA here is from genome assembly GCF_004799145.2 of Neltuma alba. NCBI lineage: Eukaryota > Viridiplantae > Streptophyta > Magnoliopsida > Fabales > Fabaceae > Neltuma > Neltuma alba. The sequence continues at coordinate 63,978 of NW_021633825.1, forward strand.
AGGAGGCAAAGTTGATGGAAGATTTAATGGTGGTAAGGAAATAGATGTTACACTGGGAGAAATAGAACTGGCAGGTAGCAATGATGGTTGGAGTTCTGGCATATTTGAAGTCCCAGAGGGTAAGGAGGGATTAAAGTTAGGATACTGCATTGGCTGCTGCATAGATGAAGGCAATGATAAGCCAGGTGGTGGTCTAAGTAAAGATTGCTGGTGTATATGAGGGAGCCCATTTGGGGCGCCATAATATCCTTGCCAATACATTGGCATAGCAAGCCCGCCACCATTTGCACTTGGGGCCGGTGGCGGAGCCCCCCATGACCCTATGTTCCCATCAGGTTGATACAAAGGCAGGGGCCCTTGGAAATTTGACCCAGGCAGCCCAAGCTGTGTGGTATGGGAACTAAGATCAGTCAAAGGCCCACTTGCAGCAGAAGGAAAGCTCGTAGATGTAGTAGCAGGACGGGGATATTGAGACTGCAAACCAATTCCATACGCTTTAGAAGTTCGTAAAATTAATTGAAGGCAATCAACATAACTTTGCCACATCATGAATATACAAAACCTCTAATCAACCTGGATAATAGCCGGATCATTGTTTATTGAGGGAGTAGGCTGGACAGGTGGAGAGGATTTAACCTGTAAATCCTGCAAAAAAAGAAAGCACAACACATATTTCAATTAATCTAATTCATAAATACACATTGATGAAATACTACCTCCAGTCCTTAATATAAAATCTCGTTTGACTTTTATTTTAATCCTAAATATAAGACTTCAATCTATTTTGTCTCTCATATTTATTTATTTTTTTCCTCAAGATAATCCTTCTAATAATGGCAATTCTAGCCAATAAACTTTATTAACAAGGTTATTTTAGGAATAACATCTATTTATTACAAATAACTAACTTAACTTATTTTCTTAAGTTACTCAAATTAATCAACTAGCTCTTATATTTAAGACCGGAGGTAGTATTAAAAGTCTGCATGCAGTAACATCTAAAAAGTCTGCATCATGTAACAGTTATAAGGCAAAAGGAAATATGGATCAGCCTTCCAATGTTTCTTTCTCTGCTAAAAAAATACATGATGATACAGAATGTTTTGTTGTAATAATTAGAACCTTAATCAGTTAAACCTTCAACACAAGACTGTGAGAACAATAATGAATATCGGACACTACAAACAGAAAGACCCAGTATGTCTATGATTTGAGCAAAACTGGGACTAAGTTATTCAAAGAAAACAAACCATATTTTCCCAAAGCAGATTTAAGTATTCAACAAAATCAGGACAACATAGGAAATTAATTGTCATTGGGAGCTTAAAATCACAGCTATGGAAAAAGGTGTTGGGCTATGATCGACAATTCCACAAATTATACCTTGATGTCACTCCCACGGAACAGTATGTACTCATAAACCTTGTCAACAGGAGGAATTTGTGGCCCATCCTTTTTTCTTCCTTCAGTTCCAAAAGATCGTACTGCCCCACAAAAATAAAAGCATCACTACAACAACCATGCTAGTGGCATCAAACAAAAACATATTAAGGAGCCCCTGACAGCAAATAATTAAGACAAGTCATTAGAATTCAAAGCAGCAACTATCTGATTTGTTAGAAGAGAATTATGCACATATTGCAAATCTGAGAGATAGCAAGGTAAACATACCAACATTGCCAGTCCACCAAAATAAAAGGCTTAAGAAAAATTTAAGCATTTTTTTTTCCTGTGGGGGGGGGGGGGTACTTATATTTACTACATAAGACTTAACGGTTTCTTCCGTTAGTGTCAGTCCAATCACCAAACCCCCAATAGCATCTGTAGAAGGATTGCGAATGGAAAATATAAAACTGACATCTGATAAATGCAGTAAAGATTCTCCCCACTACACCACAAACGGATTCTCACTATTACCTCTTTTGGAAGAATGACAATACAGTCTAAAACATTTCCAGTACTTAAAAAGGCTATATTTTCTGCCCAAATGTCCGGCCAAACCCTCCCTAGGGCCCCTAAACGAGGTTTGCAAATAAGATATAGTGAAACAGTCATTCTATTTGTAGTAAAAAGAAGAATGTCGCCACTTGAAAATGCTCATGGATTAATTTTATCAACCACAAAATACTTGCTTGGTGTGGGATAAGACTTCTTATCATTTTGTAAAACATCCGCTTGATACGAAGGGAGGAAGACGAAAATAAAAAGCCATGGATGGAGCTGAAGTTGACTCACAGGCCACGCTCCAGAAATGGAAGGAAAACAAGAAAATTAAAACTGCTTAATCCTAACATAACAGCTAAATTGCTACAAGAGGACAAAAAGGGCAGAAAATGATTAATACTTAAGGAGAATGACTGGTGCCACAATTTCTGCTTAATGAAAGATTTGATTTGTATTAAATAGTACTAAATCTGAAAACTATTTCAGATTTGATTAGCTAATTAATCAGGCAACTCTTTCATTTAGCCTAGATTCTCATCCCAAGACCAACACCGAACTACAAAAGAAGAAAAAATATTACCACTACCTCCAGTCCTAAATATAAGAGTTACTTTGTAGTGTAAATTGTACTACAGACTAACTCCTATATTTAGGACCAGAGATAGTGCTACCTTTTTTGGGATGATGATGATGATAAATTCTAAAACCTTTATATTTACTATAGAAGACTTCAACTCCCCCCCTTGGTGGCTGTTCAAACCCTCCCCTAAGGCATCTGTATAAGGACTAAGAATGGGAAATATCGAAACTGTCACTTCATTATCAGTACCGTGAAGATTGTCTCCACTTCACAACAAAAAAGTTTTCAGAGCCTACCACCATCTCCCCCCTCCCTCAAAAAAAAAAAAATGGTAATGGTAATAATCCAGCAGAAATGGAACCCAAGTCATGAAGGTGTTGGGAAAAGAAAAAAAATGCACGTCTTATTTTCTGGTATGTGCCTTTTAAAGCCATTTGGCTGGCTTTCAACTTATAATCACACAGATGAAACGCAGCTTGTTCCCATAACTTTTACTAAACAAGACATCTAATGATATTATAATCTGACAACATAAACCAGCAATTTATTTACTACTAACTACGTATCTGCAAGGATGGAACATAAGGGAATAAAATGGCACATGGCAGTCAATGGCATGTTGGGCAATATTGCAATGGGGGCTCCTGAAGTCATGGCATATAGTGCATGGAACATTGCCATATTGAACTGTTCTTATGAACACAGATAAAATATATTCCAAAATAACAAATAATGCAAATACTGAAAGAGGCGTGAGATACAATATCAAATGCTCGAGTCAAAAAAAAGAAGAAGCCAAACTCAACGTAAAAAGTTCAGGAAAATGACAAAAAGTTTCATTTCAACATAATTGATGTTCGCTAACCTAAATGGATTGTGCTAGAAATGGAGAAAAAGTGAAGGGCTCTCTAGTCAAAGTCAAGGAATAGAGACAAAATTTGAAAATGAACAATACAAAGTATTGAAGCACTGAAATCATAGAAGGAAAAAAGAGAAATCAGAAATTACAAACTTGAAAAAGATAAGCAGGTCATAAATTTATGGGGAGTTGCAAAGCACGTCACGCCACGTGCCATGCCGACGCATTTAATATTATTATTAGCAACACTGCAAGTTTTACGGGCACAACACTCAGCAATTCTTCCACATATGCAGGCCACATATGTCGGTAACAACTATGCATGGGTTGATAATGGAAGGAATCATTTAAGCCCACGTTTTGATCCATTGTACTTAAATAAGGAAACAAAGCCAAGGAAGCATTTATTTCTTAACCAGTTCCCTCCAAAAATAAACACAATAAGAGGGCTACGAAATCATTTGATATTTTGATGAAATAAGAACACCCGAGTCTTCCCAAAAAAAAAAAAGATGAAGGAGAAGGAGAAGAAGACAGAAAGACATCTTCAATCACAATAAAAATAATGGGAACCAATTAAAAATAGTCAAATTAGTCAAATTCTATACAAGCTTTTTCCCTCACTGTCCCATTCTGTCTGTTCTCTGATTTTAACAAGCAAATTTATATTTTTTTTTCTCAGTGATAAATTAATGAAATTGATTACAATTATTTTCCATACTATACAGTTCTTAATAATTGCGATTCTTTCTATTCCAACGATGGAGAGAACAAATAAACTTGAAGAAAACTTGCCGTTAATAACCAGGGAGATAATCATATGTCATGCTGAAAAAAAGCACAATTCAAAAACCTTTGACCCTGACATACATATGACAAAGCTTTCCAATAGTTAAAAAAATACTGATAAGAAGTGCAGCCAAAAATCAAATGCTAAGAGTTTCAAAACCGCGTTCATGGTGCATATGCCCACACTACTACGTCCAGACTTACTGTTACTAGACCCTTCAGCCTTCGCCCTTTCTCCACAGCAGACACACAATCAACAAGAAATTCAGAAAGCCTCCTATAACACTGTAATTCACAACCCGTTGAAATAACCCACAGTTCAAAAAGGACGAAGTATTTGTGGTGGTCGTGATGTACAAATTTTAGTCATAATCAACGACCGGGCTAAAAGATCTAAAATAAAATGAACCCCAATTCGGCTAAAAACAGATAAAACCCCGATGAAATTACTGCGCAGAAAACAAAGCAGTACCATTCCTGAGGCCGATACTGGACTCCTCGGTATTGATATTGTACAGAATCCCTTCATATCTGATTTCACTCTTAGAGGTCAAGCTAATCAAGCTGCCAATGTAGGAATCGGCCGCTGAGCTCGATCGAGAAGCGCTTTCTGAAGCCATAATCTACAAAGCCAATCAAAAACCAGCAATGACAGACTAACCCACAAGCATTTAGGGTTTAGGTTTTGAGTTCAAACAGGTTACTCAAATCCGAGATATCCCCCTTTGAGGTAATAAAGAAGGTTTAATAGACGCGGACGTTTGGACCCCCATGTTATCTGAACCCCAAAAAAAAAAAAAAAAATTTACTTTGCTACAAAAGAGGCCAGTAAAATTACCACAAAAACAATAAGAAACCAATCATGAGAGGCCATCTCAGCAACCGGGAACAGTCATGTCGTTCTCCTAAAAAACAAATTCAAGAGAATATCGCATATACTCCTCTGGTTCTTTGTCAAACGCTATTATTGAGTTGATTTTAATTTTAGATATAAAACATATTTTTTATATTTATTAATTTTTTTTAAATTATTTTTATGAATACTCCCTAAACCATAATCAAGTAGAAGAGGGAGGAAAGATATTAAAAAAATAATTATGGTGTTTTAGGAAAAACATGTCATATTTTTTATAATTAACTAACTTACCTAACTTCTTTAATATAATCAAATTAGTTAAATAGGTATTATATTAAAGATTTTTTTTTTGGCCAATATATTAAAGATTGGAGGAGTACTAATAATTGTACCTGAATTAGGGCTGCTCACGGGACGGATCGGGACCGGGACAGGCCCGTCCCGGTTCCGTCCCGGTGAACAGTAACGGGACAGATTTTCTGTCCCGTGTCTCGGCCCGTCCCGGGGTTGTCCCGGTCCCGGTCGGGACGGGACGGATCCGGGACGGGACCGGGACGTCCCGAACCCCTTTTTTTTTTTTTTTTAATTTTTTAATTTTTTTTAAATTTTTAAAATTTTTTTAAATAAATCTGATTTTTTTAATTATTTTTTTTGGGCTTAAACCTTATAAAAACATCTTTTTATTTTTATTTATTTGTTTGGACACTCTTAAATAAAACTTAAAATATTACATATAATAATCATTAAAAACTCTAAACAAAAGCTTTTAACACAATAAAAACTTGCTAAAAATTCTAATCATCAATAATCTCAAATCATTAACAAATATAAAAACTCTAAATAAATATATCTATAGTTCCATACAATAGTCTCAAATCTTTAAAAAATATGAAAAAAATAATATTATATAAATGGGATAAAAAATTAAAAAAAAAAAAAAAATAAAAAAAGGACCGGGACGGGACGAGCCCGTCCCGTGTCCCGTCCCGTCCCGGTCCATTTTTTGTCCCGTCCCGATTTGTCCCGTCCCGAAAAATTTCGGGACGGATCTGTCCCGTTCCAATAAGACCGGGACCGGAACGGGCTGACCGGGATGGGTCATTCTTGAACACCCCTAACCTGAATGTGAGTTGGCAAAAAAAAAAAAAAAAAAGAAGACCTGAACGTGAATGAGACACACAAGTTTGCCTCAATTCTATATAAAATTTGAGAAATAATTCATCTTCTTAATGTTTGGATTAACTTTTTATAAATAATTTTATAATATATGATATAAATTAAATTTTAGAATTTTACAAAAATCATAAAAAATATTTTAAATATAATGTGAAACAAAAAAAAAAAGAACAGAAGGAAGTACATCGAGAGTCTATTTTATGATGGCATGTAGATTGAAGCAGTTTGAATGAGAATCACATGACTTTTGATTTTACTCAAAAAAAAAAAAAATTGGTGTGCGTGTGTTATGACTTTTGAGTACTAAAATTTAACTTTACTACTCTTCTGATAAAAAAAAAAAAATAACTTTCCTAATTCCCACTATCATTTGTCATGCATAGAGGTTGCTGGTCCGTTGACGAATGGAACCCACACGCTTATTAATGCTCATGCTCAGTCGCTACATGATATCTGACACATTAAAGCCAATAAGCTCTTCAAAATGAGCTCTTTCTCTTGACTTCTATTGGAATGCACGTTCAGAGAGCTTATTGCAAACAAGTTATGAGTGTGTTTGGCATCATGTTTGAGAGTCCAAACTGACTTCTTAACCGGTAATAATCCCAACAAAAATAATTAAAGAGGATATCTTAAAAATGCAATTACATATTTTTTTATAAATAATTAACTTAATTAATTTTTTTATAAATTAGTTATTTGACTTTTATATTAGATATAAAGTGGGTATAGATGTTGGGGCAATTGGAGATATTTTGGGGGGGGGTAAAAATATATCTAGCACTCTGTTTTTTTTTTTGTTTTTTTGGAGTGATAGTGGAAAAGTTGATAGATAAGTCACGCTTACTGCCACTCTGCAGAACCGTACATAAGATTTTCACCTCATAGGGCTTCTCATTCAATTCTTTCGAAGTCATTGGATCCTTTTCCTTGTTCGAGAATCTCTCCCCTTCCTCCACTCCATCCCGAAGAGTAACTAGGACCAATTCAGTCATGTTTTCATGTTCCAATTCGAGCTATGTGGTGTAATTTTATCCTTTTTTTTAATTTGTATCAATTTCAGCCTTTCTTAACCTCCTTCCAAACGTCCGTTAAGACAGTGCAATTTTTTGGTTTTTATCTTTCATGGGAACATCATCATCTGCATCCTTCATCGACAAAGACCTGGACACCATCGTCGCCAGAGAGCCTTGCATCAAAATTTTAGAAGCGGTATGAGCAAATAGTCAAGTTAGAAGCCTGTGATCTTTATCGAATTTCCACCAACACCTTTCTTCCTGTGAAGCACTGACGCACCTTTTAACTGCTACTCATGATGGCTATAATGTTGCTCCTTGCTCCATCTTTCTAACCTTGGCCTTCGTCAATTTTGATCTCCCTGTTTTTCCAAGAAAATGCCCAAAAAGTGCGAGCTTTCTTTTCATTATGGATGATCGGATGTTTTTGGATTGTTGTATTGTTTTTTTTTTTTAGTTTCTAAATATCATTTACTTTTAGATTCTATTGCACAAATATGAGTGCACTGGAGATACCTGTTTTCTTTATCATTTTTGTTTTTGAGTTTCATAAACATGTCATTAATTTTTTTTATTGGATTGGATTTGATTTAATAAAAGTAGCTTCTTAGTTCCATGGGATAGGAAACTTATTTCACCCCCAAATAATCACCATCAGAAGGGAAGTGAATCATGTTGAGTTTGTTTGTACAAAACAACCTGAAACCAAAGGATTGAAGTTATTAGCGACTCAAATGACCAGTGTGTTTGGATTGCCTATTCATCGAGCTGACATGCTTCGGACTCTATAAAATGCAGATTCAAGGTTCATTTATAGATTAAAGGTTGTTTGGGTGGGTTTTTAACCCAACTAACTTGTGGAGGAAAAACTCAGTGCGGTACAACACTAGGAGTGTGTTTGGGATGCTGTTTGGAACCCCAAACATGCATCCGAACCGGAAAAGTTGTAGGTGGAAGAAAAAAAGATGTTTCGGCCCATCTTTTGCAAATCTGACTTTTGGCCTTTAAATGGACTTCTATAAAAAGTTATCTTGAGCTGTTTTTTTCCCCTAATTTCCAGGGCATTTAGTAATACTATTGGAGTAGTAATTGGATTTTAAAATTTGTTACCCGCTTTGACCCTCTTGCATGTATTTTCTCTCTCCTGATACAAGAAAAAATGAGATACACCCATTTGCGATTTAAAAAAAACAGAGGCCTCCCCAACGTCTTCATTATATATATAATTTCTTTCTAATAATAAATTCAATTTTTTTATTTTTAGTAATTTTATTTTTCTTACTTTTTTAAAAATGGTTACATTATATATAATTTCTTTCTAATAATAAATTCAGTTTCTTTATTTTTAGTAATTTTATTTTCCTTACTTCTTTTAAAATGGTCACATTATATATATAATTTCTTTCTAATAATAAATTAAATTTCTTTATTTGTAATAATTTTATTTTCCGTACTTCTTTTAAAATGGTCATATTATATATATAATATTAGATATATACTACTTAATAAAATATATGTCCTTTTAAGTCATTTTGTATTCAAACTTACTTTTCTATTTATCATCCAAACAAGTTTTAGTTTCTCAAACTGATTTTTTTTACAAAATCCAATCTAAACATAAATCGCATACAAAAGTCAGATTAAAAAAAAATTATTTCTACCACCGCTAATCCAAATACACCCTAGAAATATTAGCTTTTCTCTTTTCTAGTGTGGAGAGAGAAAAAATGAAGATGAAAATATACATGTAATATACTGTCTTAGATTCTTAATATAAGACTCAACGGACTAATTTGAAGAAATTATGAAAGCTAAATAAATTACTTAATCATGTCATATGCTAAATGATTTCTCTAAAATATTTATATATATCACTAGATTATAAATAAATTTATAAGTTAGGCTATTTTATATCTGAACTTATTTTTTTATTACTTATCCAAACAAATTTTAATTTGATTTTTTTAATAAAAATCAATCCAAATGTAAATGGACTGACTTTTAGCTTAACTCACCTTTATAAAAGTCATAAAATAAAAGTCAGTTTTCTTACTACCAATTCAAACACACCCGAAAAGGGAAGGATTGGGAATATGAGGAGGGCCCTTACTGCTACTCGAAACGGGAGATTTGCAGGGAGGAAGTGAATTGAGCTTTGGAAGGACGATGAGGCAGATGAATGGAGGCATGGCGAGTTTGAGAATAAGAAAAAAGACGGCTTGGAAGTTCAATGCTGCGCTCCGACAGCGATGGTGTCCAACTCTTTATCGGGAAAGGATGAAGATGATGATATTGACGTGGAAGACAAAAATAAAAAAAATCTCATTTTTTTGACAGACGTTAGGAAGTAAGTTAAGAAGCGGTAAAATTGATCTAAAATTATAAAGAACAAGCGTAAAATTACATCCCACAAAACATCACGATGCTTGATGTAATAAAGATCAAGATGCTGAATATACCTTCTTCTTGTTTTTTTTTGCAGTCAAAGATGTTGGAAAGATATGTTTTGGAGGGTTTTCATCCAAGACTTTTAGAAAACCAACATCACATGTTGCAAAATATTACCTAAATTAGTTGATTAATTTGAAAAGATTAATAAAAAAAGTTAAATTAGTTATTTATAATAAATAAATAGTGTCTTTCTTAAAATATTTTTACTAATTAAATGTATTGGCTAGAACTATTATTGTTAAAAAAGACTACTTTAGAAGAAATACATAAATATGAGAGACAAAATGGATTAGAATCTTATATTTAAGACCAAAATAAAAGTCAAGGTCTTATATTAAGGATAGAATGTAGTAGTTAAATTAATTAAAACATCATTTCTTATAAATAATTAAATTAACTAATTTTTTTAATATTTAAAAATTATTTATCTGATAAACCGAAAAAGCACCATATCATTATATCAGTGATTGGATTAGTGTTTTTAAAGTAATTTTGTGTTGTATAAAATAAGATAAAAATGTGTGCATGGCACTCCCCCCCCCCCCCCGATTTGCCAAACAACTCTTAAATATCATATTCTAATTGTATAAAAAGATGTTTGGTTGAAAACTTGAAAATTTTACCAAGTTCAAAATCAATATGTAAAAAAATTTGATTTCGATTTACATAAAAATATTTGTTTAAAGTGCTTTTAACACCGCAAAAACATCTTCTACGTGGCATTGCATCGTGCCTACTTTATTATTTTATTTTAAATTTAATTTTTTCCCCTAAATTTTCTCCCATACCTGCTCTCTCTCGCGTCCTCGCGGTCGCCGTGGTCCGCCCCTCTACTGAACCCTAATCGCCTCCGCCGCCGCTGGTCCTCTTAACATCTCATCGCATGTCCACTGGGTAGTTCAGTTAGTTGGCAACTTCGATTTTGTTTTCAATATCACCGTCGCACCTTCAGGTTTTCCCTCGCTCTCTGTCTCGTTCTTTGCTTCCAACCTCAAGCCTTGGAGATCAGATGCTCAGACTCCTTGAGAGCAATCTTTATAGGTTCTACCTTAAATCATCAATTACCGCCATCGGAACTGGGAACCTTCGGCCACCACTCGAAGGCCTCCAATGGTCATCACTGTGTAAAGCATAATCCACAGTATTAGTATGCTTTTGATGCCCAAGAGATACACTGGAGAGGATTTCCACGACATAACCTAAACAGTGCTTAAACCCCGGTTGTATTATTTTTTGGAGAAGAATGCAGAGTTCACTGAAAATGCTATTTAAGTTGCAAATCCTGAAAGTCATTCACCATCGCCTTCCTCAAAGACTTACCAACAGTAATGGGTTGCGCTACTTCTTGTGCAGCAACCCACTTTGTACGATGGTTGATTCTCAGCAATCTCCCGAGTCACCAGAACTTCCGGTTTGGGTCAAGTTACCTGACAATCAGTCCCCTGAAAGCGCAGACTCTGATGATGACTTCGTTATCCCTGCGCTTGCTGATTGGGTTAATGCCCATATGGTTAATGGTCAAACCCAAGTGACGAGACTCTCTTTGAGGGAGAACAAGGACGATGTCACGCCAATCAGTAGAGTTCTTAAAGAACTACATCTTTCTCCAGACAAAGTTGCGGAGTCGCTAGAAAGGTATGATTTTCTTGTATCAGAGAATTTGGTTCAGAAGATTTTGAACAGATTTTGCAATGACTGGATCCGAGCTTTGGGGTTTTTCATATGGGCAAAGACAAAGACAGCTTATGTGCATTCTCCAGAATTGTATAACTTCATGGTCGATATTTTGGGCAAGGCGAAGAAATTTGATCTTGTGTGGAATTTAGTTGAGGAAATGTATCAACTTGAAGGGTATCTGACGTTCGATACAATGGTTAGGGTAATAAGGAGGCTTTCCAAGGCAGGGAAGTATGAAGAAGCTGTGGAAGCATTCCGAAATATGGAGCGTTTTGGTGTGAAAAAGGACATAGCAGCATTGAATGCACTCATGGACGCATTGGTGAAAGAAAATAGTGTTGAGCATGCTCACAAAGTTCTTTTGGAGTTTAAGGATTCAATTTCTCCAGATGTTCATTCATTCAATATCCTGATTCATGGGTTTTGTAAATGTAGAAAACTTGATCAAGCCTATCAAGCGATAGAGGTTATGAGGGCACATGGATTTCACCCAGATGTTATTACATACACTAGTATCGTTGAATCATATTGCAGAGAGAAGGATTTCCGCAAAGTGAGAGAAGTTTTTGAAAAGATGAAGGAAAAGGGTTTGTCACCTAATGTTATAACATACACTATTTTCATGCATGCTTTAGGGAAGGCAGGACAATTATCTGAAGTTCTGGATCTTTACGAGACAATGAAGAGCAATGGGTGTGTACCTGACGCCCGTTTTTATTCTTCATTGATGTTCATTTTTGGCCGAGCTGGCAGGCTTAAAGATGCATTTGATCTGTTTGATGATATGCCAAAGCAAGGGGTTATCCGAGATGTTATCACATACAATACGATGATCTCCCTTGCTAGTGCAAGCTCACAGGAGGAGACTGCTCTTGGGTTGCTCAAGGAAATGGAAGAGAAATCAGTTCAGCCAAATACAGAGACTTATCATCCATTGCTGAAGATGTGTTTCAGAAAGAAGAGAATGAAGGTGCTAAACTTTCTGTTAGACCACATGTTTAGGAACGACGTGAGTCTTGATTTGGCAACATATTCTCTTTTAATAAATGGTTTGTGTGAAAGTGGAAAACTTGAGCGTGCTTGCTTCTTCTTCGAGGAAATGGTCTTGCAGGGGTTACGTCCAATGAGCAGGTCATTCAAGACATTGGTGGGGGAGCTCCAGAGCAGGGGCATGCTAAAAGAAAAGGAACATATTGAGAATTTGTGTGGCAGAGGCGAAAATGCATAGTAAATTTGGAAGGCACAGTTTCAGAGTCGGCTAGTATTTTGACTGTTATGAATCAGTGGGCTCCATTTATGCTTTTCTGTTTTTAATTTTTGGTGGTGAATGATCACTGGCGTAGCTTGTAGGCTTGTAGCCAGTTACTCTACCAAAAAGGAATCAGAGGATTACGCGGGAATGACCTTATACTTTTCAGAGTGAAGCCAGAAAAGAGTATGCATGTAGGAAAGATCTGGATCAATTATCGTGTGTATTGTATTATCGATTTTGATGCTCGATGCAATTTCCTGCACCTCTGTGGAAAGAAAGAGGAATCGTAACAAATTATTCAAAACTTAGGAAAAAAATTCTAAATTTTTTTAATATTTCCATGTCATTTTGATCAAAGGCATTTCTGAACCTTTTTTTTTTTCAATTTACTTTTTGTTGTCTTCAAATTTTATATTATCCAAAAAGTAATTTATTTCCCTATGACTAATTCTTTCTAATGACAATTAAAGACCTTAAAAATAAAAAATTACTAAATTCAGATTAGGAGGGTTACCACACTTGAAACTGACAACACTTGATCTGCAAATAATAATATATTTATGAAAAATACCTAATTTGAAATTTTGTAATTTTTATGGTCTGTTTTGTCATTTTTCTAATTTTTTCTGATTCTTTTCATGTACTTTTGTCAACATGTCATTCTTTTCAAGCTATATACCCTTGTTCACAAAACAAGGGCTTTTTTGTATCTTTCTTATTTTAATTTATGACTTGTTTTTATTCGAGGGAAAAAGACATTTGACCCCTTAATATCTTTGACTTGTGATAATTTACTAGTCTAGCTTTGCCCATTAAAGGGGAAGCACATCTAAGATCACAATCATGTTTGCAGCCACAAGCATTACATTGTGTCCAATGCATGAAGCATAGAACTATGCCTTTTTTTTTTTTTAAGGGAAAACTGGATACCGTTACTTCAGAAAAGAGAATAAACAAAAAAAGGCCAAAAAAGCGAAAAGCTTCCTTTATCACCATCCATTCCAAATTAGGGAAAAGATAGAGTGTGATCAAAGATCTAATAATTTTCTTCACAAGTATGAGACATCTTGACAAAGTGGTCTTCTATAAAGTTCTCAACCCTAGAAAGATAACTCAAAACAATCTGTTAATCCATACAAAATAAATTCTTTACTTCATCTATAAGATTTCTAAAAGAATGTGATAAGTCACAACCCCTATTCAGCAAGTTTATAATCTTGATATGATCAGAAAACACAAAAACATGACTATAGTTTTTTGATGAACATAAATAAAGCCTACAGATGAGCTCAATTAGTTCTGTGATGGAAGAAGGAACGTTGGTAATCTTATAGTTAAACCAGCAGATCTAATTATTACCTTTATCCTTTATAGCATCTCTACAACTGATTAAGAACTGAGTCATCCACTTTTAATCCAACTGCACCTCAAGAATAGTAAGGACCGGCATTTCACTATCATGATGCCAATTGTATAGCTTGTTTCTTCTAAGGAGGTCTTGATATGTTGTTTGTAACATCTTAAATTTTACTCTAAGGATTGAACTACTTAAAAATTGGGAAAAAAGGGTTTCAAAATGTTATTTTCTCCGTTTTACCTAGGGTCTTTAACTTCAGTTTATCTTGAGTATTTTCATTCTACCTTTTTCCTGGTCTTTTTCTTCTCTTCTCCCTCTCTCTCTCTTTGCGCGTTCTGGCTTGCAGTGTCACTCTCTCCTTCTGTTTCTTTCTCCATCGTTATAGATCATTTTGGTAAATAAAACTACTTCTAATTACAAAACTTCTTTCATGAAAGTTGTTTTACTCAATCAGATCTATCTAATGATAATAATTTTGTGTTGCTTAGAGAAAATTTTTAGTATAGAGTTTGGAGCAAGTATTTAGTTTTGATGAGTGTTAGCCATAGTATTGTAGACCTGTTATAGTAGATTATTTATATCGGTTTAGATTTGTCCATATGCTAATTTTAGTATTTAAAAATTGATTTTTAAAAAAAAATGTTATTTATGAGATATATCATATTTATACCGATTAAAATTAAATTAATTAATTTATTTGGGTTGTTTGACATATTATTGAGATTTTAATCGGTTCAATTTTATTCATTGGGTAACTGGAAGTTTTAAAATACTTATTTTAGTTAAAATGTTCATTATTTATGGGAAAAAATAGTTATACCATTAGAATTTTGATTGGATTATTTATGTATAAATATTTGAGGTACTATTGAATTTTTGATAGTTTAGTGTTGAGGTTTGAACTTCAAATGAGATTTTTAGAATTTAAAATATAATAATTTTATATTTAGAAATTTTAGAAAGTTCTTTTTATTAAAGTAAATAATCCGGTGGATGCAAATGAATAATTTGGCATGTTAGAAAATTATAAGTTAGTTCTAAAATACTTAATTTTTGGTTATGAGAGTTGTGGGAATTTAGAATGAAAACTAAATTAAATTAGGAATTTAACTGATATATAAGCTTAATTAATTAATTAATTAGCTTATATTAATATGTGGTTGTATTAATTGTGTAGATTAATTATTGGTTGAGCAAAGAATTGACCTCATGGTAATCCTATCTATTGCTTTGGCGAGAGATAACCACTTTTTACTTGTTATATGTGCTAATATATTGTTTGTAAGTTATATCTTTTGAGCTATGAAAATTGTCTTGTGGTGTTTTTAGAATTGTGATTGAGAAATTTGGAAAAGACATATGGTTTGTATCTTATGGATTATACTGAGAAAAGATTGAGACATTTTTTGTTATATTGTGAATGTTGGTTGTTATTTGGATTCTGGATTAAGCCCTATCCTACCACGTGGTAAGGCTGCCACTGGTACACATTAGTTGGCTTCCTCCTTCGTCCCCAGAGTAAGGAATAGACCTTTGTGGCTTCTTATTCGTCCCTCAAAGTGTGGGATAGGTCTATAATAAGGGATTAACCTTTGTGACTACTTATTCGTCCCCCAAAGAGTGGGATAAACCTATATGTAGGATTGATCCCCCATAGTGAGGGATAGACTTCTGTGGCTTGTGTGTTAGCCCCATAGTTAAGGTTTGGATGATTGAAATTATATTTCTATGGATATATCTATGTTTCTTGAGAATTAATAACTATCACACTTGACACCTCATGAGCATGTGTTAATATGTATGATGAATCAGAAAGTTGGTTAGTGAGGCGTTTGTCTCACCCCGTGGTTTAACATTTTCAGGTAATAGTTTAGGTGATGATCTGGTGGGGAAGGCCTTGGAGGCTTAGTGTGCTATTATAGCTTATATAGCCTCCCTTCTTTTGTTTTATGTGCTGATTTATTATATATTGCCACATAGGGCTTATCTATTCTGATGTTGTAAATTGATATGTTTTGATTATTGCTAATTGATGAGAGGGCTGTTAGAAGGTAAGAGGTCTCTGAGACTTTGCACGTGACACTCTTTTGAAAGTATGAGTTTTGTTTGGGCTAAGGGTTGAATGATATTTCTGGACTTTGCAAGTCTAAGGCCCAAGTTAATTATCAATGTGCTTGTGATATAAGTTTTTTTTTACACCATGGTAGTGATTTTAAAATTTTAATGTTTCTTCTTTTCTATCATGGTTAATCTTTTGAATAAATTGAAAATTTTCATCTAAATGGGTTTTTGGAAGAACGGTCGTCACATTGTTGCTCTAAACAAATTAGAGTTGGCATTCTGATGATTCCAATTGCCATCTATACCAAATAGTTTAATGCACTTGGAAGTCTAAATATCCCAACAGAAGATCCCACTTCACTTTTTTGGTATGATTTTGTGCTACATCATGTGTTAGACTCCATTTGCTGTCACTCAGAGAGAGATAAAAGAATAGTCTTCTCATTAATTCAAAATATGCTCTTTCTTTTTCTTTTCTCATTTTCAACCTCAAAAAAAAAAAAGGAAGCTTTGCTTAACTTGTTGGAAATCAGAATAGATATTATATCATACATGTGTGTGTATATATAACCATGCACTCTTATCATCATTAATTAATAATGATTTTTTTATTTTCTGTACTAAATAATTAATATGAAATATAAAAATATTAGCTTGTTTTTGTAAAACATGTGGGTCCTATATTTTTATCAGTTCAATTTGGTCTGGTTTTTATTATATATCAAAAAGCAATGATCTAAAGTTTGAGCTTTTATGTTATATTCATTTTACTATTTATAAAATTGATGTTTAGTCTTTCGATAAAAAATTGACGTTTAGTTTAAAAATTATAAAAAGTAGTTATCTAATCTTCAGTAGTTTCGTTATTAGTTATCACCAATTCACCATCACTATAACTTTAGCACCAGTAGGAGTGGAAATATGTAGTGCAACATTGGGCATACCGGACAATACAGTTTAAACAAACACGGGAAGTTAAAACTTTAGCACCAGTGGGAGTGAAAAACCAAAGATCATACACCAACGTGTCAATAGTGAGGCCTATGGGTCTAGTGAAATCATATGATATAAAGGAGTGGCTGGCACCCAAGTCAAACAACGTATGCACAAGGTAATTATTCACACTAATCGTACATTGGATCATCTCAAGTGATTTACTAGCCTCTTCCTTATTAAGAGCAAACACCCTGTCCTAAGCCTCGAGTCTCGAACTGTCTACACTTTATGGGCACTCCCTAGCAAAATGTCCTGGCTTCTCACATCTGAAGCACATATTCTGACCTATCATGCATGACCGGTCTCCGTGATTATTACCACAGATATCACATTCTTTTTCTCAGCAAGTGTTGTCAAACCCTTCTCACCTTGCTCCTTCTTATCGTCTAGACCTCCCTGAAAAATTAAACATTCTCCTCTTCCTATTGCCACCATAAGAAGTTCCTTCTTGACCCAACCTTACTACGAGTGTCTCGGCCCTCGGGGTTGCCTTAGCCAAATCATGATGATTTTGGCTACTCTTCATGATACGGCAAACTTCTACTGCCTTATTGAACACTTCAGGTTGTCGTGGGGCTACCTTTTCTCTCAACTCAGGTCTCAGTCCCCTAATCATTTTCTCTATAAACTAGTATTCATCGTTCATGCGCTGGGGATATGTGGAATAACATGACAGCTTAATATATTTAGTCAAGTACTCTTCAAAGGATTTATTGGCTGCTTGAATTATCATGATGAACTCAGCTTCTTTTTTGTCCCTCACAGATTAGGAAAATTACTTTAGGAAAAACTATTCCTTAAATACCTCCCAAGTAACGGGGGTCTCATTGGCCTGGAGGACTAACTCCGTGTTCCTCCACTATCAGTTTGCCTCCCCTTTAAGCTTATATAAGGCCATCTGGGCCCTCCTCTCTGATAAACACTAGAGAATTTTGAAAATCTTTTCTAGCCGAGTTATCTAGTCCTCAACTACCTGTACGTTAAAAGTTTCCTCAAAAGATAGGGGATGGTGCTTGCCAAAACGTACTATCCATTCTACAGACTTTCAGGCTCTACAGTAGGTTGTGCATGCTCAACAATCATCGCCTGAGGTTGCTGGGGTTGTTGGGTTAGTTAGGGTTGGACTGGTTGGACTGCTCTAGCTGTTTCTTGCTCGGGTTGTTGCAACTATGCTATTGCTGCTGCTGCTACTGCTGTAGATATAGCAGCATCCTGTTCCTATTCCTGGCGGACTTGTATAGCCTGTATCTCTTGCATAGTCTGCTGTTATCCTCTAGCCTATTCATTATGGTTTAAATAGGATCAGCAGGGGGTCTAGTAGATGCTTCCCCTGTATGGCCTCCATGTCTTGTTCTTGCCATTTTACTTTATCTTCTTAATTACAAAAAAAACAGGGACATTATTGATATGCAAAAGATATTTTATTTATTTTAACTTAACTATTTATAACGTATAGCACAGTCAGCACAAGTCAACCAGTCACAACCAAGTAATATACAGTCATCCAAGTCAAGACACAAAGAAAGGAAATGTGGAGACAACAAAA